>NW_028277528.1:0-228252 GCF_059751315.1 Micrasema longulum | reverse complement strand
TTTCAATTATATGTATTTTTTAAATTGTGATTTAAAATCTTTTATTGCCCTTAACTTTGAATGTTTTTTATCCTTTTCTTTTTAGAATGTTTTTTTCATATAAACAAATTGTTTAATTTTTCATTATTAAATTTTATTTAGTTTACATCTAACCATGTTTTTTATATATTTTTTATTTGAATGTGCTGTGCTATAGTATTTATGTAACACAATACTTTTTATGTTTTTCACATTATATTGAACAGTTTTTATAATATATTTAATATGTATTTTGTAAGGTAAGAAACACTGCGTGCTATGTATATTAATGGCATCACCACATAGCCTCTTCTACGAAATTAAAGATTTTATACCAAGAAAGGAAAAAAATATGATGTACGAAGCCTATGTCAAAAGTAAATTGATCGCCTTCTGGGGAACTGGTAACAAGACAGACATAACAAGAATACAAAGACAACAAAATAAAATTCTTAAACTAACATACAACCTACCCTACCTGACCTCTACGACTGAACTGTACAAAAAAACACACCAGTTTGACATAAACTACTTGACTAAAATTTAGACCTTAAAAATTGTGCACAAAATAACACTGGAAAACATGCAAGACGAGGACATAATATATACACAAATATAACACCAGACAATAACAACACTATTATATTGAAAAAGCAAAGACGAACACAGGACAGTCAAAAATACTACATTATGGACTTAAACACTACAACGACTTACCTTAGTACTTGAAAACTTTTACTGGAGACAAATTTAAAATCAATCTGAAAAAGCACATGATGACTGAACTAACTAGACTAGACGAGACATAAAATGACTAGACAATATTACATTTATAATGTAACCCTAACGGGTTTTTTAAAATTGTAAATAAAAAGAAAAAATATATTTATATATATATATATATATATATATATATATATTCGTTATTGTTAGTTAGTCGTTGGCAAAAAATGAAAAGTTATGGTTTATTCAACTAAATAAATTAAATTATTACTACAAATTTGTCCTAGTAATTTAGTAAAGTAAATTATTTAATATAATAGACTATTGCTGTATTCTACGATCATAATAGCTGTGTCTGCGTTTACAGCTAATACACATTCAGAGTTCCATCCAACTGTATGATATATTAAGTCTTCACGTGATTAATTTGTGATGCAGTTGTGGCCACGTGCATTGTGAATTCGATTATGGACTTAAATCGGCGTCAAAAGTAAGGGGGAGATAATCATTCATTGAGCTTTACAAATCGGCGAAAATAAATCTCATATAATTGCATTTTTCTTGCAAACTGAACTATACCGCGACGGACCGCTAATATTCAAATGATATTAAGGTTCTTAAAATCACAACATCCTTTGTCGTTGAGTATTACTTAATTGACTTTTTTGCATGTGATGTGCGAGAAATTCAAAATTAAATTTCTAACAAAAACATTTTGTCGTTTTTTAAAATCTTGTTCTTCACATACTCGTAGATTGAGTGTTTCTACTGACATGTCTTAGTGGAGCTGCATTTTAATTATCAAACAAACAAACAAAAATTCAGAGGATAGAATGCCATATCAATCTATCTTTGCACACAGACCTCGCTTCCTCTATATTTATACATCTTCTCACGCACGCACGCCGATTATTCCTACTTTTGACAAGTCCATCTTTAAGTATTTGATGGACTTGATCGTGCCATTTTTTCCTCGGTCTTCCTCGTTTTCTGTATCCATCGAAATTCGCGTCGTAGATCCTTTTAGCCGTTCTTTCGTTGTTTATTCGCCCTACATGTCCAAACCAACGCAGCACCCTTTTCTTGATTCTGTCGATAATGCATATCTCAGCCTTACACAGTTCACGGATCTCGACATTTGTGCACCTATCATACGTCGTTTTACCACACATTTACCTAAGGGATCGCATTTCGACAGCATTTAACCTGCTTTTATCATCATTTTTCTAATTCTATACTTAATATACGAATAATAATAATAATACGAATATAGTTTTATTCCACCTTTATTTTTATTTTTTACCAGTGACCGGGTTTCGTCGTGACCGACATCGTCGCACTGATGGGAGACTAAATTTTTTTTTATGTTACGTACGTACAATTGCCAGCAGGGGTTGTAAATCATGTTTTTTTTATAAAAATGGGAATAAAAGAGTTTAAATTAAAATGATTTAAGTATAAAGTAAAAACAATTGTATGAATTTAAGTGTTATTTAAATATGAAAAAATATTATAAATAAAACTATATACGTATTTTTACTATCATAACTGTTCTATCCATGATGAGTTTTGGTTCATTGAGTCAAATTATAAAGCTTATTACATATTTCTCAACGTTTTGTACCTACCCTGAAATTCGATTTTTATTTCATAGAGTTACAATACAATATTCAACGTGATAGATTATACGAAAACTTTATTGTCAGATGGTTGCGATTGTAAAATTCTAAATGCGAAAAGGGTTGCGATAGATACCGTATTTTGCGGACGATAAGACGCATCAGACCACAAGACGGACCCCAATATTCGGTTGAATTTTCAGAGTAAAAAAGTGCGTCTTATGGTCCGAAAAATACGGTACCTTATAAACAGAGACGAATACTTTATTTGAAAAGAAAATACAAACGTTTATGCATCTTCGGGGCCCGTTTTTGTCTGCTCCAAGTGATAATATCACACTCTGTATAACAATTTACCGCCTATTTTTTTTTAATACGAGTATGTCTGTATAAAATCTTTGAATGTTAAATAAGAAAATTCGTCTTTAAATTTGTACATTTTTTTTTTTTTTATTTTCTTTTATTTAGGAAACATACAGTACTGTTACAAAAATTAATTATTTACACTATCAGACTTAATTCTAATGGACCAGTGAAGTTTCCATATTATAAAGCAATTATAAGTAAGGTTAATTATGAAAGTATAAAAAAGAGAAGGAAAAAGAAAAACATAAATGAAAGTTGTTTAAAAATTTAAATTTAAGTAAAAAAAAGATATTTTAAAGTTCGTAGTGAGTATTTACAAATGGAAATAATATTAAAAATGAAGAAAATTTGTAAGAGTAATTAAAAATTAAGTACATGTTCGAAATATCATTAATCCCATATTGTTTGATTTTTTTCATGTGTTTCGTAGTAAATTTCATCACACGAAAATCGCGAGGACCTACCAGATTTCACTTTTGTATTTTATCCAACAAATATTTTTTTTAAATATTTCTGTGCCCACACTTTATTTTCTCGTTATTGAAACAGGCTAGATCTTAAATTATTCTATCAATAACGATTCAGAACCGTTGTTTATCATAAATCTGATTTAATATCCCACAAATGATCTCTTTTAACTAGAACACAAAATAATAAAGTACAAGTTTACGGATATAATTTATTCCAACAGCAAATTTCATCTTCTTACGTTTTTCCCTAGCAAAAGTTTTCTACGCTCCTAGATTAAACTGACCCATTTTCATCCCTAGAGCGTGCAATTCATTTTAAAAGAGGCGGATGGCCATATAATTCCTTGTGCTGCATTAGCTTCTTACTATTACTTTCCTTAATGTTCCGTAAAGACATTTATATCAAAAGTAATTTGATTTTTAAATGAACTTATTAAAATAATTACTACCATTTTCTTGGCAACTCAATTGTTGGGCAAAACTCGTCCAACTGTTAAAATTGACAACTGTAATCTGTTTGCTTCATGTTGACTGATAAAATATTCAACTGAATATTATTTTCAGTGGGAATTTAATGTTCTGACTTCAAGTTAAAACGTCTTCAAGTTGATAAATTTAAATAACTGGATTAAGGGAATGTTTCAATCTAAAATTGGTTTGTACTGTATAGGACCATACTTTGATCATATAATTAAATTACTTTAATTTTTAAATTAATGATATTTTTGTATCCAATAATAAATTGAATAGGATTTGTCCGAGTATTTGCTATTTTTGTAGTGAAAACACTACAATCATTACTATGATTAATTACAAACTTCATACGTAAATGAACTTGATTTTAGACTCTGGTTGATCTTAACAATATATAGGAGAAGAACAACGCAGAATTCATTATTACTGATGATATTATCGCTTTGAAAAGTAGCCTCTGCTGACAGAGTTTTTCCCCACTCCGTTTTTTGATAGAAATTATAGCAATATACATAGCTCAAAACTTATAAGGTTCATCAGTGAGATCTCAGTTTTTATTTTAATGACATAATTTTGTACATATTTTTCTTCATTATAAATTATGGTATAATTAGCCAACTGGTGAAGCACTGCTTTAAATTGTGTTTATGGCAGCATTGGAGTATGACGCTGAAACATAATACGTCCCAATCTTAATATATTATTGTATTTAATAGGCCCTGATGTTGTCTAATAATGGTGACACTTATTCAAAATGTCAATTTTTTCAACAGATTTCTTTTAGTTTTCACTTTAATTAGCTTATGCCACGGTTTATTACTGCTTCGGGTACATACCTACCAGGCGCAAGCGGTATCTACCAATAATAATACTAATGAATGGCCATATTTGTAGATAGCTTTGATTCAATTTAAACTTTAATTACCCTCTTTAAATACGCTTTTCTTTTTGTTTAAAACCACTTGATTCATTTTTCATATTTACATTTTATTTTTAACCAATATTTTTTTCTTTACCCGTCTCTACCAACGGGTAACTTATTTTATCGATAGTTGGGAATTGCACTGAAAGAAAAATTATTAAATGTAATTATAAAACCTTAAACCACAACGTATTCAAATCTTTGAATCATTAATTACCTATTTGAATATTTAACTTACTCAAATATAATTTACAAACTATTAGGAGTACAATTAAAATTGACAAAAAAATATTTTAATACATGTCAAATAAATAATTGTTTATCAACCGCAAAAGCATGTCGAAATCCATGAAATTGGGTGATAAATACGTAGAATGATTCTATTTAATTGCAAAAGAATAAATAAACGATTTTCATTTTCATTTAAAACGTATACCCACTTGTATTTTAAAAATTACTTTAATTCTCGCACTGCAAATTCCTTATAAAAACGGGTAATAAAGTGATTTTTAAATTTTTTATGTCCAAATTTTCACTTTGTCTTCTGTTAAATGTATAAGCAGTGATTCTGATGAATGTACCAGCATTATCGTTAACCTCATTTTAGACATTCTACAAACCTTCATAAAACCTATAATGAAACGTCATAAATATTATCTAATACCGAGGGTTGCATCGCTGCCCTAATGCACTCCCTATTAAAGCCTTAATCTTATCAACATAGGCTTTTTTTACAAAATTTAACATAATAATACATTATATCATGTACTTTTATGCCCCTGCCCCTTGATTAATTTTGTTTGGATTTATTTTTGTTTGTTTTTCACGGTGCTGTTCTATATGTTGTACTTAAATTTTTTAATTATTTTTTTTATTTTTCTTCGTTTACTAATACTTTTATTAAAACTGTGCACACTAAATCAAAATGACCAATATTTTTTTAAAATTATTACAATGAAGTAGTGATACTCGCTTGTCACAAGATGTCCTTTCTATGCTAGTCATATGACATGGAAGTGGGCAGAGCTACGTGGAACGTGGTTACTGGAAAAGTGCCGAAGGTAAATCATTCAGAATCAGCGCTGTCGACAAGGCACCGGAAAAAGAAGAAGATAAACATATATTATAAGATAATAAAGTATTTTAAACTAATTTCGTCGGTTGATTATCAGTTTGAGACTCACTACACTGAATGTAGTATTAATTTTAATATGTATAAAAAATAAACGTTAAATAATTTCTGACGTATAAAACAAAACAGTGTTATTTTTTTCAAATAATTCCTTTAGTTAACACAGAATAAAATATATTTTTTATATCGACAGAAATTATTTCGGAACTGAAAGGGTTAACACCCTTCTGAACGGTTTCTGTAGCACAACATTCACAACATTTTATCATCAGCATCTTCATAATTTCCTTACCGTACCGTATGGTGCATAGGGCACTGCATTGGTACACCAATCGCAGCGCATCGTGATTATTTTTTTGTAACGTGTAGGTAACACGATTAGTCTTACGCTTCAGGTCCCAGTCCAGGGACTAAGAAATATGATGGAAGAACGCCTTTTTAAATAAATTTTTCATGTCAAACATGTCTATAATCAAACCTGAGACCCTTTGCATCGTAAGCTAATGCGCTGACCACTACACAATAGGCCGACAAATACATACGATATAGTATTTTAGTTTTAAAAAGTGTACATGGAAACAATAGAATTGCACTCCCTTACGTGCTTTCAGGAATATTGTTTTAGTTCATATTGAATATTGTCAAAAAAGTTGATGCATGCCAAGGATTGGAGATTTTTACTGGATGCCGAAAATAAATAATATTTTTAAAAATATATATATACAGATGGTAACCATGAAGTTTTGCATTATAAATAAATTGTCTATGTTTTATGAATGTATGTATGTGTATGCGCATGGGTGTATGTACGTGTGTATATATGTGTGTATATATATATATGTGTGTTTATATGTGTATGTGCGTATGTATATGTATCAAAATGTGTAAGTTTATATTTTCTTATTTATTATTTTTTTATTTATTTTTTGCACCACAACAGGCTAGGAGGCCCAATTACAGTGGTGAATTACGTCACAAAACACCCAGGCTTGAGAAAAATCACATTTTTAATTTTTGTGTTCTCCCGGGAATCGAACCTGGAACCTTCCGTGCGTGAGTCAAGCGTCTTGACCACTACACCACGGAGGCCGCCAATTATTATTAAATATAATTGGCGGCCATATTTTATTAGTCTGTGCTCTCTATTAATTTGTTAACTATTACCATATATTAGGCGGCCTTCGTGGTGTAGTGGTCAAGACGCTTGATTCACGCACGGAAGGTTCCGGGTTCGATTCCCGGTGAGAACACAAAAATTAAAATGTGATTTTTCTCAAGCCTGGGTGCTCTGTGATGTAATTCACCACTGTAATTAGGCCTCCTGGCCTGTTGTGGTGCAAAAAAAAATAATGAAAAAATAATAATAATTAGAATGTAATTGCCTAGCTTGGAACGGGGTTTGTATTCTTGTTAGCTGGGCAAAGTTAACGTCAAATTGTATTTTTGATTAAAGGTCAAATTGGAATTTATATTTATATATTTATAAATAAAAATAAAAATAAAATATAAAAAAATATTTTTGCAAGTACGAGGGTTTTTTATTAAATATAAAAACATCGTTGAAATTGCATATTTTTAGCACGAGTTCTAAATACCTCTAGCACAACTACGAGTTCAACTTATCGTGAAATTTATCGATCCTGTGGTAAGAATTGTATTTCCAATGTACATAATTGAGCAGTATGGTATTTTGGTTCATGGCGAAGTTTGTGCCAAACATCTCATACCTCCGCGTAAATAATTCAATTTTCCATTAGAGCGACTTTAGTATGACCACAAGTAAGCACGCTGGGATCGATGTAACCTGGTAACCGGCCAATCTTTTTATTACACATGATTAACCTAAGCTTAGCCGGCTGCTTCCATTAACCTTATTATACGTGTATAGTCACTTACTAGCCATGTAGCTTCCAAGCAAATTAGGATAATGGATCCTATCATTGCTATATTTGCTGCCCGAGCAAACATTTTAGCTTTATTGAATCAGTCCCCGGCGGTGAAATATAATCTTCCGAGGTCGTGGTTTTTAATGGATAATAATCAATCAAAATTATGAGAAAACAACAAATTATAGTTATAGAAAGAGTCTGATTTCTTCCTTTCTCTTGCAATATAATTTTCAAACTTTTCTTTATGTCTAAAAATGTTTTTGTTTTTCTTTTTCATATTTATATATATTTTTTGGTTACTTATGTGTATTTACTTGTTACAAATGTTATGCAATTTTATCATTATTATTATGTAAGTATGTGTATATTTTTACACATTTTTCTTGAGATCCCTAAAGGAATCAAACAGGGATGTGTAATGTCACCTTGTTTTTCAACATATACATCAATAACTGTATGAAAGAACTGAAAGATTTAAGAATGGGTGCAAAAATGAGTGGTGTAACGGTCTTCTGTATGCGGATAATGCCGTGCTTCTTGCTAGCAGCAAAGGAAACCTGCAGTTCTTGGTAACAAAAGTCTACGATGTATGCAAGGAAGGCGATATGCTTAGGAATGTTGATAAATCGAAAGTGATGGTTTTTGAAAGGGATGAAAAACTAACTAAATGTGAAATCAGAATCAGGTAGAAGAGTTTGCGTATCTGGGAAAT
This sequence comes from Micrasema longulum, assembly GCF_059751315.1. Classification (NCBI taxonomy): domain Eukaryota; kingdom Metazoa; phylum Arthropoda; class Insecta; order Trichoptera; family Brachycentridae; genus Micrasema; species Micrasema longulum. The sequence continues at coordinate 219,927 of NW_028277528.1, read as the reverse complement.
ATGTTTACTAGGGATGGAAAGACCGAGAAAGATATTGAATTGAGGGTGAGTGCCGGGAACAGAGTAAACGGTGCACTGAAATCTATTTTAGCAAACAAATGTTTATCGCAGGAGGCTAAACTAGCAGTTCACAGTGGAGTTCTAGTGCCAACTCCAATGTATGGGAGCGAAGAATGGAATTTAAAAAATAATTATGAAAGTAGGTTAAATGCTGTCGAAATGCGATCTCTCAGGCGAATTTATGGTAATAAGATGTATGATATGTGCACAAATGTCGAGATCCGTGAACTGTGTAAGGCTGAGTTATGCATTATCGACAGAATCAAGAAAGGGATGCGGCGTTGGTTTGGACATGTAGAGCGAATAGACAGCAACAGAACGGCTAAAATGATTTACGATGCGAATGTTCATGGATGCAGAAAACGAGGAAGACTGAGAAAGGCATGGCACGATCAAGTCCATCAAATACTTGAAGATGGACCTATCAAGAGTAGAAATAATCGGCTTGCGTGCATGAGAAGATGTACGAATGCAGAGGAAGCGAGGTATGTATGCAAAAAAAGAGTGATATGGCGTTCTATCTTCTCTGCCTACTCCTACAGGGAAACGGCGTAATAGTTTGTTGTTGTTCTTTATATTTGTGTTCAATCAAAGGCAATTTATGCCGTTTATGTAAAAGCAAATAAAATAATATTATGAACACAATATCAAATGTTTTAGATTTCAAAACGACAGTGCAATTTTGGATTTTCAAAGATCATTCGAGCTTTAAATGGACTACTTCAGTTGGTATTATGCTAATGTCATGTTTTTAATAGATAACCATTAAGGCGAAAATTATGTATTTTTTGCCTTTTTAATTTTACATATTACAAAAATAATTATTTAAATATTTTCCACACATTTTGTCATTAGTTAAGGGAATGCGCGGCTCGTCTTTGTTTTATTTGAATGTAGTCTTGTATTTTCTCTATGTATTATGGCACTAGAGCGATGATTTTTGTATACACTCACCGTTGTTTATTTTTCGTTGGTAATCTGCCTTTTATAGAACCAAGGACCTCCAAAAAACCCTTTAAATCGCTTATTTACTTCTGCTATCTTTTAACGTACGGTATACAAATATGATAAATATCAACAAAAAAAAACTACCAACATAGAAAACTTCTTTCTGGTTTTCATTTTTTTTTTTAATCGGGTATGTTTTTGAGTGTGGAAAATGGAAATGCGAGTCCTTGATTTTGTCAATTTTAGGAAGGCATAATCAGTCTAACGTGCAGTTGTCTTTTTTGCACAGTATTCGGGAAGGTATATGTGAGAGAGAGACTTAAATATTTTTTTAAAAGCATGAATGAATTATTTTCATTGGGATGATGATGATACTCCAACTCGACAACAATTTTCAAGCAAGTCAGCGCAAGATCACAGATGTGGGTCATTTTTGGTTATGCCACTATAAACTGTCGCTGTACTCAATAAATGTATGTATTATGTTGTTATTAAAGGAAAAATAATAAAACATGCCATACAACATTTTTGATTTAAAAGCTCATTAAATCATTTTAAACACTCCAATTAATAAATTTATGTCATTTTAAATATTAAAAAAAAAAAATCGGATATCAATAGATGTTTTTGTTAATTTAAGCCACATAGGGTTATTTTGCTGATGGCTCACAGAAATTATGCAATTAAATTTATTGTCCATGGTATTCATGGCCACTTACAACACTGGACACACGTTACTCCAGGTGCCAGGCCTGCCAACACATAGGCGCAACACGGTGCCAATGACCAAGAAACTAAATTCAGACTCAAAACAACTCTGCTATTCACTTATAACATTTTACGTAAACTTGTTCCAATTTCCACGGTTAGGTTCAAACAGTATTGTTCGATATTCATTCGTTGTATTTTTATTTAATAATTGTCAATTAAGTTATAAACAAAACTCCAGACAAAATACGGAAGTTGAAATCTTTTATTTTATACCAACTACCCTGCAACAAAACATTAGTAAAATATTAATTCCAAACAATATTATCATAACCACACGAAACAGATTCCACAATAGTATTATTATTTCCTTCTATTAAACTGTTTGGGTAGATATTAGAAAATTGCCTTAAAGCAATATTCCGTCTTTAAATATATATAAACTGATGAATTAACATTTATAAAAAGAGTTAAAAGTAATTATAATAAACAAATAAGAAAAAAAACTCTTGAGTTCAAGATCAAAATTATTTTACGAATGCAAGTAGGTATATCTATTAAATTTTCTTTGTCAGTTACCCGGTTTAAATATACGATTACAGTTTGCATATTATGAAATTCGAGAAGATAGGGGACGGTTTTTAATTTACCCCCTTTGTTTAAAATGTAAAAACCAAGCTATTGTAAACGCTCATTAAAAAGGGGTTGAAATTCAACCATTATTTGAACTTACTTATTGATTTTTTATTACATTAGATTTTACTTTTTTTAGAATCTCATACACTATAATAGCGACCAACAAATATATTTATTTAAATTAATTTTCACATATTGATTATTTTACACGTAAGTAAATATATATATGTTTCTTCACCAGAATATTTCAAAGTCCCTGGACTGGTACCTGAATCGTAAGACTGATCATCTTACCTTCAAGTAACAAAAATGATCAAGGTACGCTGCGATTGATGTACCAATGCAGGGCCCTACGCACCATTAGGTGCTGAAAGGGAATGATGATGATGATGAAGTGTATATAAATTGAAGACATGAGTGGATAAAGGCGTAATGTCGCAAATTTTTACAAAATGATCATTTTTACATAGATTAAGATACAGCCATTTCATATAAAACCAACGTTACCATCAAAAAGCAACAGAAAGCCAATTTTGAAAGGGAATGAAGGATTTATGTCATTAATATTTTTGTACTGGTGTTCAAAACTTCACCCTGGATATCTTTGCTTTCTGTTTTGTCACAACACCTTTTTCCACTTGTAAACGAAAATCGGACAGTATAATTTAAAAATAAATATCCTTCCATTTTGATTACGGTTAGAATATTTGAGCAAAGAAAGAAGCACGGAAATGGACCTACCTTTGATGCGATGAGGGCGTTCTTCTATTTTTGGCACTGGATGATGAAAGTTCGCCATTAACGATTTATGATAACTTTCACGACGATGAGCGATGATAACAAGAATTCTCATGCAATTATGACATAATATAAAAAATAAAAAAAATGTTTTTATCTTCTATCATAATGTTAGGTAGGTACAATAAGGATGGGTCAAGCGAAAGATGGGAATAAAAAGGTAATCGGCCAGGAACAATATCGAAAAGTGTTGTTTTATACTAATCACATATCTTTAATTGTTTACCCTTATTTATTATTTTACAAATAATTCATGTTAAGTGTCTTATTATTATTTATATTAGATCGAAATTAATTTGATATATTACATATAACAACACATGGAGAACATTTAAGAGAAGCGAACATAACAGTCTAAGCATTTACAGGGCTTATGACCTGCCATTGGTTGGTTTAAGTGTCCACTTTAAACACCGTGTAACATTCACTTTTCTGCACATGTCTAAACATACGACTTTTGCCAATAACTAGTCATAAGCCTTGTAAATGCCTGGACTTCCAGATTTCCTTCTCAAAAATATATAGCCTCTCTGTTGCAATAAATTGAAATCTTAATAACTCTTAGGGAGGAAATCCAGCCTATCTACAAACATTTTGACACACTCAAATCATTTTTCAAATATATATTTTTACACAGCAATAGCAATATTTTAGCTAAACTGGCACCGGGAGCGTAAGACTGGCCACTTTATTTATATGAAACGGATGATTAGGATACTCTGCATTCGGTGTACCAGTTTAGTGCCCTATGTACCCTCAGGTTCTAAAAGGGGTACAATGATGAGGTCATCAGTCAGACTAATCTTTGCAGAAATGTTAGTCACCTATTTTATCTTGCTAGATTAATTTATTTTTAAAAAAATTTACGAAGATACCTGAACATTCACGGGTTTATTAGCAAATGGCAATTTCTATCGACCGACCAAAAAAGAAAATTACATTATTTTAGCTTTTAAATAATTTTTTTTAAAAAACGATTGGAAAATTGATACTATTTGAAAATACTAAAATAAAACTAACAATTATGTTAATTATAATTTCAATTATATCAATATTTACATTTAAAGGAAAAACGGGAAAATGGAAGAGGAATAATTTAATAAATAATTGGAATAATATTATAAAAATGTACTTAGTGTTATTCTTGTTTTACTGCTTATGCTATGATACATTGCCTCTGTTACTTTAATACTTTTTATATTTTAATTCTTTATTTATTGTTAATTTGCTGCATACATAGGCCATAATTTCTTATTTTAATTTTTCTTTATTATTTCCTTATTTTCTGCTGATTTTATATCATGTATCTATATGTTTTATACTGTGTTCAGGTGTTTTGTTTCATTCTAATTGTTTTTCAATATTATTTTATACTTTGTCAAAGGCGTAAGCCGTCGAAATAAATCAATTGAAGAGAAATTGTGAATGAAAGAGTAGATATTTTTTCAGGCTTGATTTAAACAGAACTACTGCAGAAACATTTTTTATAGTGGATGGAAGTTCCACAGTTTATATAAACTCTTATATCAGTAACTGTTATTTTAAAACTTTTATTTTTTGGCTAAATAGCTGAAACCGTTTTTAAACTGTGACTGTAAAGAAAAAGTAGATTGAATATTAAATTAAACTGTTTTTAATATTTTCAATATTGGGCAAAACCCTGACAGGGTTCTGGAGGAAGACTAGACTAGTCTTCCTCCAGAAACTCGCAGTTGCGTGTGCTAGATTTAATTCCTTTTAAATAACCAAAAACACCCATCTGGAATCTGCGCGTATTTGTTAATACTCAAAATACAAATCAGATCAGAAATTGCCAGAAAACAGAAGCTTCTAGACAAATTATGATACGTAAAATAATAACGCGGTTCATGAATAAACAGAAGCACTTAATATTACCAAATAGAGTAAACAAACCATTATTCCAGTTATGATACATCGGAAATATTTTAATGACTATGATCTGGTTTAAGTCTCAAGTTTAATAGATGTTGATATTAATAAATAGGTTATGCAAATATTATATTAACTACGTCATAACTTATAACTACTTTATAGTTAAGTTATAAGTTGGAATTAATAAAACTAAAACACAAATCATACATGTTTTTTTGGTATGTAGTTCTGGGCTGGTTAAATGAACGCGTTTTTTTACGTTTTTGTATATATTTTCTATTCTTTATTTGAATATTCAACAGAGAATGTAGCTCACATGTATGAAAAAAAAACAAATAAGCCAATAACAGGTTTTCACAAGTAACACCACAGTTAGATAAATGTATTCATAAACATAAAATAAACAGTTAACTAAATTCAAGAAAAAAACACAAAAAAATATTTTGAATGGAAACGTCATTTAATAATGAAATGTCATTATAATTATTTGTAAATAAATCTTTGCTTAGTATTTTTTTTATTTTTCGTTTTCAAATTATTTAACGTTGGCCATATATTTGTATTTTGCCTAGCCGGGTGGCTTTTCACGGGGACGCTTTTATTCTTATATTTTTTTTGCATTGTATTTACCTATATATGGAAAACTTTAATCGGCCTATAATTGTGGTTTGTTTGTAAATATGTTTTGTTTTTTTGTTATAATGACGGTTTTTTTCTTTTAATAAAAAAATAAATTAATTAAAAGTTTTCATGAATTTTATATTTGAAGCACTAACTTTGTGGTTATTCATAATAATAAAATAATTTAAACGACTATGTTTTTTTTCCACCGACCGGTTTCAAAACAAACAAGCTTCTTCGTCAAGGTTTGCGTAACTAATAAATTCTTTCTTTTTTAAAAAAATAATTAGATAAAACAAGAGTATGTCTTCATACTCTTTCTCATCAGAGGGTTTTTCAAAGAACTTTTGGAGGAACATTAATAGAAAGTTTGGATTGAAAGCGCGTATTAAGTAATGCGTTAAAATTATGTTTATAATATCAGCCCTGGGTTGGTATTCTGAACACTTTTGCAAGCGTAGATAACGCTTTTTTACGACGCATTTAGTATCTACATACAAGCTAAAAATGCGTTTTCTTTGCCCGCGAGAGCGTTCAAAATGGCAGCCCTTTTTTATATGGGAGTTGCTTTATTATTTACCTTGCTTATAATACGAGTATCCAAGGTTTATATTTAAAAAAGTGGATTTTTCTGCAATTAAATATCTTAAAATTTATCTAAACTATTGGGATCATTAGGAATATATTAATGTGGGTTAATCAGGAACTTCTCAGCATTTGCTCACGTGGAGAAGAAACCACTTAAAACTCTTCAAGAGAAGCCGGCCTGTTGGCAGTAGTCAACAGGCATTCCGTTCCACTAGAGAAGTGTTTGTCATTTTGTTGCCTACTTTGGTTTATTTTACCAATTTCCTGCGCTATATTTATCATGTATGATACTACCTCTCGTGTGAGTTTTTTATTACCTATCACTGATGAGATGTCGCATAGATCTTCACCCAGGCCTATGCATTGCGCCTGCAGCTGTTGTCTTTGAAAGCTAAAAAAGGGGCAATACATCCCTAGAGTTTTACAGCTTACTCCATGGCGGGTATTTAAACTTGGGCAGAAAGGTGAAAGTTATGCACAGTGTAAAATGGCCACTTGAACGAGACATTGCATGAAAAAAAAACTCACCTGAACACTTAAATATTACTTGACAAATATTCGATACATATTAAAATCAGCTGTTTTCTGTATTTACTCGTTGAGTTTACTATATTTTTTTATAATTATTATTATTATTAATAATTTTAAGCGAGCAGCTTAAAGTTGATATGCTTAAATCTATCAGCATTTATAAATGCTTCCATTTACTATTATGTTGTATCCTAACTCAACACAGGGCTCTTGGCCATACAAAGTAAGGGATGCGTTATTATATTTCTGTAATATGAATAAATAAATAACAAGTCTTTTTGAAACCTGGCTTATAATGTACAAGGCTTATATGTACTTTAAAGGATAGTTATTTAGATCTTAATTTGTTGCAACTGAGAGGAAAAACATTTTTGAGTGGGAAAAATAGAAGTCTAGGCATTTACATTTCATTGGCTGGTTTACATGGCCTCTTTACCACAGTGTAACATTCACTATTCTGCCTATGTTTTGAAATCCACATTTTCTCAACTCTTCCATCTGTTGAATTTGTGAAGTAAAAGAGCTGAAACCTTTATCATCTTGGTGACATTCATCCGGCTGAACCAATTCACCTACTAAGCAACGCCTGAAATATAATTTTCCAATTTTTTTACTTCTTCTTTTACCAGTTAATTCAACAATGTTTTAAAAAACATTTGGACATACTCAAAACATTGTTGGATAGTTCTTTTTGTTTACCGAAAAAAAAAATATTTTGTTGCGTGTAATAAAATCATGTTGTATAGTATATACACGAGCTAATGAATAGTCATAAACCCTACAAATGTCTTCTTTAGTCTCTTCTTTAATATGTTCTCCATCTTTTTTATATTTTTGATTTTAATAATTCCGTAAGAAATGAAATGTTGTCGTCGTCTACAAAAATCTGGACATACATAGAAACTCTCGATCTCACAACGCTGCAGGATCGGCGAGAAGGGGTGACCTGATAGAGACATACAAGATACTCAGCAGTCACTATAGCTGCAAATTTGGATCCCATGTTCAAGCTTAAACAAGATACTCGTCTTTAAAGCCACAGTCTAAGGCTGGAGAAAACGAGATTCAATCTTAATCTACGGAAGCATTTCCTGAGCAATAGGGTTGTTGATGGTTGGAATAAGCTGCCACAAGAGCTGATCTCAATGTGCAGTCTCAATAGGTTTAAAAATGGACTAGATTTGTTTTCGGAAAAGTTAAAGTGCGCCAACAACTAACTTTCGTTTAAATAGATTTAAGCAAATCAACTTTAAGCTGCTCGCTTAAAATTATTAATAATAATAATAATTATAAAAAAATATAGTAAACTCAACGAGTAAATACAGAAAACAGCTGATTTTAATATGTGTCGAATATTTGTCAAGTAATATTTAAGTGTTCAGGTGAGTTTTTTTTTCATTAAATGAAAAAGTAGCCGCAGCTGTCTTTGGTAGATATGAAGATAGCTGATGGCAGATGCTGGGGACTGACTTTAAAAATGGACTAGATTTGTTTTCGGAAAAGTTAAAGTGCGCCAACAACTAACTTTCGTTAAAATAGATTTAAGCATATCAACTTTAAGCTGCTCGCTTAAAATTATTAATAATAATAATAATTATAATTATAAAAAAAATATAGTAAATTCAACGAGTAAATACAGAAAACAACTGATTTTAATAAGTATCAAATATTTGTCACGTAATATTAATGTGTTCAGGTGAGTTTTTTTTTATTAAATGAAAAAGTAGCCGCAGCTGTCTTTTGTAGATATGAAGATAGCTGATGGCAGATGCTGGGGACTGCAATTAAACCAGCCCACCTGTACTTTAGGTACGTGCACGGGACGAATGGACACAGAAGCCAAACGCTTACTCAAACTGAACAAATGTCAGGTTTTAATATCTTTTATTATGTTTATCGTGTTATTAAATATATTAAATACCATTATTTTATTGCCTTTGTTTGTCTTTGCTAAACAGGTTTATGTTTTTTTTGTTCAGTTTCTTGTACATACATTTCTTCGTATAACTGTCATAATTGGCTTAGGCTGGATAAATCTAAATAAAAAAACGCAATATGTGTGTCCTCGATATACTGAATAACTACTGGACCGATTTACGTGCGGTTTTTATCAAAATGATGGGCTTTGCCATGAGTATATTTATAACTATTAAAATCTTTAATCTGTTTTGTAGACCGTATAAGTATGTTTTATTCATCATTCACCAGGGCTGCATTCGAGAAGACTGCATGTACTAAAGAAATGAGGGCACGTTATTATTTTTTTTAAATTTGTATTTGAATGTTTAAAAATAACATTCGTTTTTAATGGCTCCCAATTAGATGTTTTCCTTAAATTCCTTATAATTTCAATCCATTTGTTCCATTTTACTAAATTTTTGTAATTATAAAATATTTAATGCATTTTAGAAAATCGTATTCCTACTTTTAAAAGGGCACCCCTGTTGGTAAGAAAAACAGAATTTGATGTTTGCGAAAAAAAATATTTCTTTGAAAATTAATTATTTTAAGTTAAAAGATTCAATCATAAACAAGTACCTAGGTACCTACTTACCAATGAAAAGTTACACCATTTTTTGACGTTTATCCATTTATCAGTATAAAGTAAAGTTTTGTTAGTATACTACATAATGTTTAATATTTAGAGAAAATGCGGTCTGACTTTCCTTCATACAAACATATTCCAGTATTTTCTACCTGGATTATGGACTAGAACAGAGATTTTTAACACACTTTATAGGTATTTACCCTATGTAAATGCGTGCCCCCTATGGCTTTGCTTTTTTCATATTTTTATTAATAGTTTATTTTGGGAACTAGAACCATCCAAAATCCCATAAAAATGCCCAGTTTCATCCGTTGTCTTCAGGCGCACGATATACAAAAATGATAAACATTTTTGCAAAATGTAAGACGTACTAATACAGATTTTTTTTTCTGATATTTTGTCTAAAAAAAACAAAATTGGTTCAGTTATTAGGTGCGGAAAATGGGACAACGAAACGTCGATTTCGTCGATATCGTCTGTTTTAATAGAGCATAAAACGTCCGACATGCAGTTGTCTTTTTTGCACAGTACCGGGGAGACATCTGCAAGACAGGGACAGAAAAACAATCTTCAAATATCAATTACCGGATTGTGGTCTTGTGGCTAGTGTCTTGGACTCACGGACCAAAGGTCTGTGGTTTGAATCCCACTCTACCACAACCTGATTCCATTTTCTATTACTGAGTTATTTACAACTCGTTGAAAATGGCCTTCAAAATTAAAAATATTTGAGTAAGTCATAAGAACGCAAATATTTCTTTTTTTTTTTTAATTAAATAATAATAATAATCGATATTCCCTGTCACAGCATATCCTTACAATTTATGTAATCCGAACCACAAAAATCAAACTTTCGATTTCGTTCATTTAATCTTTATACTACTTTATTCTCAAATCTAGCAATAGCAAAGCATTGCCGGGTTCAGCTCGTAATCAATTAAATAATAATTACTCTTTTAATTGCAAGTTATTGCCTGCGTAAATGAAACAAAAATAAAAATATCCATCATTACGTGTAGTGGGATTAGACCTCGTTCAACTCAATCAGTTTGGAAATAATATAATATTTCGAAAACCTTCAAATGTTTGTAGAAATGGCTGGATTTCACTCCCTATGGCAGTGGTTCCTAAAATATGTTTCGCGGAGTTCTGAGGTTCAGTCGATAGGTCTCTTGGATTCCGAGAGTTGGGGCGTATTTTCATAGAAAACAGGCAGCCGAAGGCCGCTTCAGATCTCCGTATTCAATTGTCGGAACCTAATTTAAGTGAAATAAACAGTGAAAAAATTTCATTTTTCACATCAAGTATGTCCAGTAAAGATTTTAAAATCAAAATACCGTCTTTCTTTTAAAGTGGAACATTACAATATGCAAACAATAAGGTGGTGTGAATTTTAATAATAAAGTTTTTGTCAATTTAGATTTTTATTGTCGAGATGGGGTTTTACCAAAAAAAGGAAGATCAATTGAGTTTAGCTATGCAGAAAGCAACTAGTCCACAATTTTGAGAAGTTTATGCTATCGAATCCAATAGAGTCAATTTTATGTTCTACTTAAAACAGCCAGGCCGTTTTCATACAAAAAAAACTATTATAATCACCTTGGGAAAAATGTGTGATGTCAAAATGTCATGAGAATAAATGTCACCTTATACATTCGGAGTTTGTATGAGGTTTCATTCAATATTAGATCTGTCTGTTTTTAAAATCATTGAATGTGATCATAAACACAATTAAATTCTTTTTTGTATTATAAAAGAACAAATGCATGCATTATGTATCATTTGCTAAAGTAAAAAACATTCCAACTCTTGTGTAGATTAGATTATTTACTCTTTTCACAAAAGTGCTATTATCTCAGTTTCACTTTTCTATGGCTGGCTGCTTTTTGCATAACTACGTTCAATTAGTGTTCTATGGCAAAAAAAATATAGGGACCGCTGCCCTAGGAAAGCACCAAGATTGAAATTTATTGCAACAGAGAGGGAAAACACTTTTGTCAGGGTAAGGTGGAAATCTATTCAAAGTTTATGACTTGCTTTTTACTTCATTGAATTGCTTAAAAAAATAAAAATCGAGATAAAAATTTATTATATGTACGGCCTACGCCAATAACAACAGTTACGTGAAGAAACATAATATATACAAAAAAATTAACAAAAAGAACATAAAACTACGTTGCAAAAACAAACAAAGGCAATACAATATGGTAGACAATACATTCATAAACACGATAAACATATAAGATTTCGAGCTTAACCATGCCAATCCATCTTTATCCCACACTGTTTAAGTGGCAAAGAGATCTACGAAAAGCTGGAATATCTATCCCAAAAAATTCATAGTTGTGCGACAAATTGACTAATCTACACATTTTGGACATTGGGGCATAAAAACAAAAGTTGATCTTATAAAATTTAATAAATATTGATAACTGAGATAATACATTCAACAATGTTTTGAGTATGTCCAAATGCTTGTAGACTGGCTGGATTTTCTCAATTTATTGCAACAAAGAAGATTAACATTTTTGAGAAGGAAATATGAGAGTCTAAGCATTTACAGGGCTTCTGATCTGTCATTGGCTGGTTTAAGTGGCCACTTTACACAGTGTGTAACATTTACCATTTTTCCTATGTTTGAACATCCACATCTTCTCAACTCTTCCATCTGTTGACTTTTGTGAAGTAAAAGAGCTGAAACCTTTATCATGTGGGTAAAATTCATCCGGCTGAACCAATTCACCTACTAGGCAACGCCTGAAAACGTGATGTTGATGTTCAAACAGGCAAAATGGTGAATGTTACACAGTGTGTAAAGTGGACACTTAATTTAAGTAATGACCGGTCATAAGCCCTGTAAACGCATAGACTCTAATATTTCCTTTTTAAAAATGTTTTTCTTCTCTGTTGCAACAAATTTTAAAATAATACATATTTGCACATGTCACATTAGAAACGTATTTTAAAACTACATTGTCTTTTTTGTTTACTTAGGGTATATAATTTATTCGGCGTTTTCTAAAGTCGATTATAATGATTAAAATGCGATTCCCAACGCCCCTTAAACCACACGACTAGTATCAATGCGAAATAATGGCACGCAACTTTAAACACAATAATAAGGTACAGATTTGTGGTTTTGTGGTTTTGTCGTATCGTACGGCAAAAATCTCGACCCCCGCTGAACCCATCAATTTTACGACTTTTGTTCTACCCATCTCAATACTAATCCGATATAACAATACCCTTCTTTGGGAGCCTACTCCTGGATCGTACGACATTAAACGGACTTATTGTTTTTGCAACTATTTTAATTGGTGAAATTGAAATTTAAAAAATTAAAAAATAACAGATTGAGTTTTTCTACTGGCATTTCTTGGTGAAACTGAATTTTAATTATTTATATATTTTTTATTATTAATATTCAAAACATTAACTTTGTGGTCCAACATTTTGATATTATGTTTATAACATTTGTATAAAACCACTCACCGACTTATCTGTCTACCGGTTTCGAGACGTAACCCGTCTCTTCGTCAGGACAACAACACTACACCAACATGCAAATATCACTACACACCTACGCCACCACCGAGGGTTAACCCTCGGTGGTGGCGTAGTGAAGCATGTGTCTAACCTGCATGTCGATTTTATATTTTTTCAAATCTACTATGGCGAAGGTGTGTAGTGATATTTGCATGTTGGTGTAGTGTTGTTGTCCTGACGAAGAGACGGGTTACGTCTCGAAACCGGTAGACAGATAAGTCGGTGAGTGGTTTTATACAAATTTTTTTAACATAATATTATACATTTTTTATTTATAAATTTTTACCAGTGACCGGATTTCGTCGTGACCAACATCGTCAGACTGGTGGGAGACTAAACAAATTTCATATACAAATGTTATATACAAGTGCAAGCAAGGGTTGTAAATCATGACTTTATATAATTATGAAAATAAAAGAGATTAAATTAAAAATATTTAAGTATAATTCAATGTATCTGGTTGGCAATTAATATGTTTGTATATATGAAATAAGAAAGTACTCGCGTTGTCACGTATCGCGTACCATTTCTTCGTTTCCATTGTGACCCACGTTTTGCCGGCCACCGAGACGGCTTTCCTCGCTGCTGCAGAGTCCGTCTTCGTCCGGATGTTGATATATCTACCGAGACTCTACAAAAAGTTGTATTATAAACGATAAATGGCTACACAACATTAGTGGTTTGACAAGGAGTGCAAAAAGAGGAATCTAGTGCCGCGAATATAATAATAAAAAATAATATTTAAATTTTATTTATAAACCATTACGGATTACATATATTTAATATTTTCTTTTTTAAATTCATATTCTACGGTTAATAATAATATTTTTAAATCTTTTGTATAGATTGTCCGAGTCTTTTGTTAAGTTTTGTCTGGTAGTTTATTGTAAAATTGAGTTGATAAATATCAAACGCCAGTATGTCCACAACAATCCACCACAATGTCGATGTGGACCTACTAGCTTGTGAATGGAAACAGGGTTTTTTGCCAGTGTTTTCATTGTAATAATGAGGAAACGTTTTAATAGGAACAGAACTAAAATCATCATATTTTTTTCACTAAATTGTGTAAAACAAATGTCAAAAATAATTTGGATGGACATACTGGCGTTTGGCGGAGGGAGAGAGACTATCCACAGACAATCCATGCCTAGAGTCAGGCGTAATCACCATCCTCAGACATGAGGCACGGATTGAAGAGACTGGCGTTTGATATTTATCAACTCAATTTCAGTCTCTGATTCATTGTCTCGACTGTTTTTGTCTCGTTTTAGAAAGTTGTAAATAAAATTATTCTCATATTATTTTATTGTGTCCATGTTTACTACATTTGTCTAGCACTGCATTCTTCTTAATAACTTAAACGTATTTTGATTAAAACACGTTTAAGTTGTATTTCGATCTTCAGATTTGTTAGGGATTCATGTGTATTAGTTGGATTTTAAAATTATTTTTGTGAGGTTTAAAAAAAAAATCAATTACACAACATATTATCGCTCAAATTCGAAGATAGGTTCCGAGTATCATACCCCTTTGTGGCGCTTTACCTAATAGCACTAATGCTCCTTTACTAAGCTTTAATCAAAATGGGCAAGTAAATAAAGCACTCCAGCCTGAAGGAGAGCGTTTAACCTCTTGTATCAGATAATCTCTGCTTACATCGCTAACGATAAACATCCGAGGTATTCATACCACAACTATTTTGCAAATTGTTCCGACGTATACAAGTTTCCGGAGGTAACCAATCACGAAGATACTTGAGAATTGGTGTTCCAATACTTACTATTCTCACTACCGACGTAAGTAAGGAGATATTACTGGTTGTGTTTTGATCGGGATCAACTTTGTAAATGAACCACATATAATATCCTAGAGCAGTGGTCGGCAATTAGGTTTGGCAGCGGGCCGTTTGAAAATGTCGGTTATTTTTGGGGCCGTCATCACGCCGACGTCACTCGTGCGCGTGCGGTACGAAAACCAAAATGGTTGGGAAATCAGGAGAGAGTGTAAATCTGAGTCAGGTATAATTTATAAGTTTGAGAAAGGGTCTCTGAGATGGTTTGTTCATGTAGAACAAATAGATGACGAAAGAATGGTAAAACAAGTATAAATGACGAAAATGAACGGTAAAGTGAGACGAGGACGACCAAGAAAGACGTTGCATGATCAAATAAACCAAAATCTTAATTCTGGTCTTGTCAAAAATAGGCAGAACTGAAAAGTATGGATGACAAGATGTATGAATGTGGAAGAAGCTAGAAATGTATGCCAGGATAGAAGTGTGTGGCGGTCTATTCTCTCTGCCTACCTCTACGGAGAAATGGCGCGATGATAGTAGTAGTAATAGAGAAGTTAAATTTTACATCTTATCCAGGGAGCCCAATGTCTCTGGGTATGAACTGAACGAATATTTTGGGCCGTCTATTCTCATCAAAGGGAAGTAGTGTTACTAACCCTTGATGTTGAAATTGTCAAACGTAGTACCTACCTCCTAGCAATCCTTTCACTGTGTCTTGATCAAATTTATGTAGGTTATAACCTTTAAATAAGCCGTGCTGATGTGACAATGATTTATCTTTTGGTGATTTATATGAAGGGCGTCAGATATAAGAAATTTTAAAGTAATGATAGTCATAATTCAATCTGGTGTTATAACATTTATAAAATTACTATGATGAACATAGGCTATTATTATGATACAATTAAATACAGTTTTTGCTACATTCGTGTCTCCGATATGGTCGTGAGGATGAATGACAATATCCGACAAAGGGCCTCCATATAATTTTCCAAACTTATATGGAGGCCTTTTGGCGTGTCGTTTGTGGTCCGTTCAGGAGCTGAACAGGAACCCGAAGGGCCAGAAGGAATCACCTCGCGGGTCGAATTTGGCCCGCGGGCCGCCAATTGCCGAACGCTGTCCTAGAGTATGAAGCAAGTATCAAAATTCAACTTGCGGTTTTATTTAAATTGTTGATTTTGGATGAGCTTTTACCTTTGAAAGTGCAATATCTTACATCTAGTAAAATGTAGGTATCAACTTGTGCCAGAAACCCGACGTTAAGACATTTTTTATTTTGGTTGGTAGATAGAAAAAAT
Organism: Micrasema longulum; assembly: GCF_059751315.1. Classification (NCBI taxonomy): domain Eukaryota; kingdom Metazoa; phylum Arthropoda; class Insecta; order Trichoptera; family Brachycentridae; genus Micrasema; species Micrasema longulum. The sequence goes on along the minus strand of NW_028277528.1, from coordinate 203,951 downwards.
GTGTTTAAATAGTTTAAAAAAAATACCTTTAACAATAAAATGTATTAATAAATACGATATTGTGAATATATTCTTTTCAACTTTCTCGTGAGGAACCCAAAATTGTTTCTAAAGAACAAGTTCAACAATATGTCATATCATTTAAGAATAGAAAACCACCGCAACAAGAGTTTCGAATGCAAAACCTTATATGTAGGTACCTAAAAATTTAGTTGATCGAGTTTTTTTTATTTAAAGTATGTTTATTGTAAAAAAAAAAAGTACACAATTTTAATGGGGTTTGCGTCAGTCTTTTCGGGAATCGAGTCCGGGACATTGTGCATTGTTACTAAACGCACTAACCACAAGGCGGATAATATATAAAAATGCTCTCTTTCCTACCAAAAAATAGTTATGGTCCCGCGCTTGAATATTGTTTATTGTGCTTCTTTTTTCATACTGTCATAAAATGGTTTGTATTTATTTAATAATTTTATGAAAAGAAATTTAAATTGATATCTTTGCTAGAGATAACCAATAAAATATACATATTTCCAGCAACGTTGAAAATATTGATTCATTTTTTCGGCGTTATATTTTAATATCCATATGTCCGGCGCGAGTCCTTCTATCTCGTATGAATCTCATCTCTCCGCCCCTTCCTGGAGGATACGGCATCCGTCAGCCATTTGAAAGTTATAGTCGTGTATTAAAATCGTATATGCGAATAGGCAGCAAAAGTTACGTGATACGACGCGACACATCCGAGGGAAGACGCCGCGTGTTTGTCCCTACAATCAAATCTAATATAAATGGAAATCTGAAACTCTATCCGCTACCCGGTAGGCACCCCCGACGCCCGACTCATACCCCTGCCTAACAGAGGAAGGGTACGCAGGACTCAAACATTTATTAGCACCGAGGTTTGAGACATATCGAAAACTAAGAAATAAATTGAACTTGGTTTTTTTAAGTCGTGGCATGTTAAAGTTTTGGAAGTACGTTAAACTATGAGCCTTACTCATAAACATGGCATAAAGTCATACTTAAGTATAGTGGTATAATAGGAAAATATCACATTCCACGAATACCGGTAAAAACATATGAAATATATTTAGAATAATTAATTGTACTTCCAAAATCAATATGGATAATGTGGAGATATTTTTATACGTACATGTAAAAAAGAAATTCAATAAAAATACATTGCTAGAAAAACGCGACGTGTTTGGCCTTGGTTGTTGTGACGTCAAGATTCGTGATAATGTTCGAAACAAATTTTAATGGCCTGGAACAAATAAACATGAATCGTGACGTACTAGGGGCGTAGCCAGTGGAATGACCGTTTTTGCGGGAATTCAAAATCATAAATTTAAAAATATTTTTTATGCTACTAATAATTAGCAATTATTTTTTTTTACTAGACAGTACTTCATATCTTTATTACTTTTAAAAAAAAAGATATTTCCCTATTCGGATGGGAATACCATTTTTATTATAGTGGTAGAATGAGAATGGTATTGCCATCCGAATTATACCACTTTACTTACGAGTAGCTTTACGCCAAGTTTATGAGAAGGTCTTATGTTTTATTAGCACCAAGATTCGGGGCATGTTGAATCTTACATCTTACAAGTAAACATCGCCCAATATTATTAGCACCGAGATTTGAGGCATGTGGAATTCTAAGAAGTGAACTCAACTATGTCTTATTAACACCGAGATTCGAGGCATGTCGAAGTTTTAAAAGTAAACTCATCAAGTTCGCAAAATCGAAAATCACATTATAGATACAAATTGTTATTTTAACATCCTTAAAATTAAGCTTTAACATTATGTCAAAATATATAATAAAGAATACCCAATTAAGAAATATAAAAAAAAACCTAGACTAAACTTTAATGAATAATATTGTTTAAAGATTTTTAACCCTGCTTTCAATATTTCCATTAAACAAAACATTTTCTTTTTACTGTTTTAATGGAAAGTGGAAGTAGGTAATAAATTTTGATTGCATAATACTCTTAAGTCTCTTTGGCCGAAAGTTATGTAAGTTTGCGTTTGAGTCGAGGATCTAGCAGTGGCGAGCCGTGCTTTATTTAATCGGTAATCTTTTAAAAATATTCATTAATTTGTACTACATATAAGTACTTACATAACATGTAAGTAATGTAATTATAAATGACTATTTTTTTGTGGTTCTGTGAAAATCAACTCAAACAACAATATTATTAACCACGCGATAAACGTGGCTTTATTCTACACTATTTTAATACAATACTTGTACAAAAGTTTATTAACAAATACCACAATGACATTCCGCAGATATTTCTATTATGATCTGTCATTGACAGTACTGTCAAGACTTGAGGACTGGCCGATTTTAAAAAAAATGAATAATGCCTAAAACGGCCACTGTGAACGCCACCTGTCCTATGTGATAAATAATATGTCAACGGTAGCCCATCAAAGTAAAATAGTCCTTCGGAAAAAATGATCGAAATACTAGTTTCCAAATAGAGAATCTTCTAATAATATTTGTAATCTGCAAGTTTGTTTTAGTACTAAAAAAGCCGACTTGGGTTAAAGACGAAAAATACAGTGTTCTTTTTTGTATGGAAGAATAAGCTAAGGTAATCGGCTAGTTTCATCGTTCAGTAAGAATGCCCTGGGCGCACTTCATAGAATTTTTTTTGTAGAAATATATAAACGGTGATTTATAATAAATAACAAATACTTTTATTTATTTTCCCATAAACATGGTTACTATAAATTATTATTATTAAAAGTCAAATATAATGGTAAGCTGTGCATAGTCGCTTACTTTGACGATTCGCCCCTGGGATCTAGTGATTATATTATTGGTATATGTTATAGTTTTTCTTCTAACATCTCTCTATTCAAACCCACACACCACTTTTTTACAAATTTATTGGATGTACATTTTCATACTCTTGAATTTATGTTTTAAAAAATAATTATCCATTACAACCTCTCACTTCTGATGACAATGGAAGTATAACAATTTTATTTACAGTTTCTAAACAGAATCATAAACAAAAGGAAGTTTGCACCAGATGTAAGTTTGCGTAAGAGAAACACAATTCTCTAAATTACACCTACATGTGCACATTCTAGACATAAACAAAAATTATACGTACAGTTTGTTCCTTAGACAAAGAATGTACATAATATACTCCAAACTTAACTCTGTAAGCGAAAGAGAGACAACATTAAAACAGAGTGCAATAAGTAAGACAGAGATAACACGGTTGTCCTAATTGTAGTTGAAAAAAGATATACATTTTATTAATGTTTTTGCAGATGCACTATAGTCAACCTAAATCTAGACCTTCAATAAGTCATGTTTTTTATGTAAAAACAAAATTTTTTTTTAAAAAAAAAAGGTAAATATTTGCGTTCTTATTATTTACCCATATATATCGATTTTTAGGGCTATTTTCAACGATATGTAAATAACTCTCACTGTAAGAAAAAGGGAATCAAGTTGGGGTAGAGTGTGGTTCGAACCTCGGACCTTTGATCCGTGAGTCCGCAATACTAACCACGGGACCACAACCCGATTGATATGTACATATCTCAACCGGGATGAAGGAATTATTTGGAAATGTGAAAAAATAAGCATTTACATATCTTATGTTAAGAGTTACTCGTTCATTTACAAAAAATATAACTTTTTTGGATGTGTGAAACTGATAGGAAGACCCACGGTCTTTAATAGTTTTGGGTATAAGGATGAATGTACTTTCAGTTGTATATACGAGTATAAATGTTTATTAAAAGCAGGCGTATTTTCATATTATTAGACGCTTTCTCATAGGAAACATTATGTTTACTTTTTTAGAGAATTGAATTCCAGTATTGGTCACGAACATTTGGACATACATACTCAGACTATTGTTATAAGTTGTTTGGTTATCGAGACGAAACGTATAAAATAATTTTTTTTTTAATGTTAACTAATATTGTACTTTTTCTATAAAGACTATTCTTACACTACAACAGGCCAAGAGGCCTCAGAGTTGCAAACCTATTAAAATCTTACTAAATACCTAAATCTGAACCCTATCTTAGTTTCAAAGTTGCATCAGCCAATATTGTTTTAAATCTTTGACCAAGCCGCTCTTATGTCTGTTTAGAAATCCTCCACTTTACCTTACCGATCAGGAAGTTATTCTGAGGATTAAATGAGAAATGAGGCCGAGAGAGATTCGAATCGTGACCACAGAGATGTGTATTGGAATTCGTGGAGTAGATTTTTCTAAGTCGTGAACTTATATGTGGGAATTTATGGCGTATTCAAATACAAGTATGTATTCTCCGTTTTAAAGTGAGTACATAAGTATACGGATTTGCTGAAGAAACGCATAAAACCGGTGACCAGTTTTATCGCTTATTATAAAATTAAACATATATTAATGAAATCATTAAATATAAAGATATCAAAATTATTTTTTATTCAATCTTATCTCTGTTTTTTATTTGTATTATTATTATCTTATACTCTTCCGGAATTTTTTTTTTCAAATATTTTTAATATGTGTATGCCATATATATTATATTCTTATACACTTACCGTAATTTATTTTGAATTTGTTACCATTTTTTGGTATAAAAAAAACTCGTTTTTATTACGCTGATTTTACTTTTAATTTTGCATTGCAGTATGCTTTTTTGGTTTCTACATGTCTTTTAAAAATTCATTTGTTGTTTTTTTTTATTATTACTTACTTTTTTTTCTCAATCCCTTCAGGCGCATTGTAAAATTAAATAAAATTACAAAAAAAAATAAAAGTCATTAATTTATGAAATGCCGTTAAAGTAAACGGTAATTTAATTAACATGCATTTAATTGAGGGACATTTTTACAAAGTGTCGTTTTAATAAGTGTAAATATTAAGTGTTCGCATACGTGGTGTCCGTTTTTTCCAAATTTAAAAATGAACACTTAACGTAAAACAAATTGGAACGTCATTCAAAAAAAAAAATTCTGCTCTTCAAGAAATTGTATTTTTTGGGCAAACGCAGCCGATTTCCAAGGTCCAACGACGAATACATTATTTGTTCAGGAGTCTAATGTAATTAAAGACTTGAGCTTGATAATCGTGTAATCATACTGTGATTTCCAATCACTCGGTACATAAATATTTGCATATATAATACCTCATCATATAGCTATCATATAGGTTACATACCTATTGATTAGTTGTCCGTGTTCATATATGCAGAGCAGTAATATCGAAGATGCAGTTTCCCGCAAGCTCTGGACTTGTGCACTGGGATTTTGAATGGTAATTGTTCCTGTATACATTTGAATAATTAAGTATCCGATAGTGAATGAATCCGATAATCTTTACGGTGCACAGATTAAGTGCATATTGTTTAACTATGGCCTACTGGATTACATTTTACACTAGAATACTTATCTCAACCCCTTATGACTCTGGAAGAACCTTGTTAAGACTAACAAATCTTAAATTGATCATTTTGTTTTAATATTACCTGGATACAATGGAATAAATTTTCAGGTTAGTTTATAGTTTTATACCTTAGAGCTGTCGTAAAAAGTAAAACACGGCTGTTGACTTTTTGCCGTTTAGAAGTTATAAATACAGAAATTATCGCAATAGGCTATTTTAAACGTGAATAAAACACCGAAGTCCACTTTCGTCAAATGCTTTTTTCAGTTAAAATAAAAACCTGAAGTCAACTTTGTTTTAATGCAAAAAATATCAGTTGTTGCAGATATGCTATTTTAATGTGTACTTTTATTTACAAAAAGATTTTTTTTTATATTGTAGGTTTTTTTTTATACATTTAATTTATCTCATTTCATTCAAAAGTTGTGATGTTTTGAAAATTGTTCGTCGTGTGTTCCATTTTTTCCTAGTAAATATTCCTTAAATTAAAAATTATACAGGGTTTTCAACGAGTGTTCTATAAAAAAGAATTATGAATTTAATTTTTAACGCGGTGGTGGGGCTAATCACTGTCCTGCGGAAATAAAAAATGTTTCGGAACAATGTCCTGTCATACAAATTGTTGTTTACACGTGGACAATAGGTCGGATGCTAAGAAATGACAATATTGCATTTTCGAAAAGAAATAGCAAATCAAGATATACTCACAAACACCCATGAGAGAAAAACTTGTACATATTTTCGTAGTTCATATTTATTAACATATAACTCGTTACCATAGATACGATACTGGTTGGCAGCTGTAATAGAAATTATAAAAACATAACTATTCATCACTCTTTAAATAAATAGGAATTAATTTACAAATAAAACTATATTTCCGTACTGTTTTGTTGAGTGTAATTAAAGCTTTTAATCATCAGTGTCAAAGCTAACATTTGGCCAAAGGTAAGGTTTGAAAAATGGACCTAAGCTCCTTGATACCACAAGACATTTTTTTCAATTTACCCATAGTTTATTTCCAATATAACTGAACCCCTACAAGACTAAGGTAATCGATATTTTAAGAAAAAAAAGTATCCCTTACCAGCCATAATAATTGCCTGGTATATTTCATTGTCCTATTTCTACTTGATCAAATATTATGCCGGTGAAATCTGATACTTTATTCCAAGTAGCACATCACAAAGGTTGTAAGACACTCCATTGTTCGCCCTTTATCTTGACTAACATCTTCCAATATATTATAACATATTTTTCAATGTCAATATGCCTTCATTCTTCAGAATGTGATAAGGGTGGGTAATCTAATTTCCAGTATATAAAATAACAGATTCGCCATGAATTATCTAGTAAAGATCCTTTCTTCGAGAATTTATTGTACTAAGTAATCATTGTGAAATGACTGCTGATTTTGGCTTTCGTTTACTTTTGGTTATTCAACTGTTTTACTAATAAATTATATTATTTGAGCAGACACGCGCTTTAAAAATACTTTTATAATTAAGTAAATGTATATTTTGTTTTGCTCGATACACATACGATAAGTGATAAATAATTATTACAAGCACCAAAATAAAGCCTAATACGGCAGGGCCTCGAAGTCCGAACAATTAAAATGTATACCATGTTCGGATGTACGAAGCATTTGAATTGTATGCAGATATTTTGAAAAGCATTTTTCAAAATAAAACTAGGTTTTTTGTAACTGAAAGTATGTTTTGATCATTGAAAATGTAACATTATCAAATCGTGAGGCTATTAATCACACTCTTTAAAATAACTCCAATATAGTGCTTTAACGAGTGTTATTTTGCGACATGGAAAACGTTTTATCCCTTAATGTACGTAAATACTTTTTTCTGAAATTAAGATACCGATTTCATCCGCCCATCCCAAGCAAGTATTTCAGGTAGACATGGATTGAGTATGTGAAATCCTTGAAACTGGTTCCGAAGCTCATTTCTTACATTTCCTACTTTTTTTCACGACTTCATTGGTTAAAGGCTCGAGCCAATCAGTATCACCATTGTTTATCAAGAAATTGTTAATCTGTACTTCTGTAAAGGCCTCTGCTTCATAAAGGCTTATTGGTTAGTCATCTCTACAGTCAAAATCTTCCGCATCTTGGCCGGAAATATAATCTGATTCAGAAATCAACAGATGGAACAATTGAAGAAATATCGATGTTCAAACATAGGCAAAATGGTGAATGTAACACAGTGTGTAAAGTGGCCACTTAAGCCAGCCAACGACAGGTCATAAGCCCTATAGTAATTAGTTTATTTCATAAGTTAATTTATTACGAGAAATTGCGAAAAATGCAAAGTAACGGGGGATTCTTTATTGGATTGATTTGGGGGATATTATTTTACATGCACATAGCTTCTAACTTCAAAAGCATACTCATTGAATTCAATTCGTTGGTAACGGACAGGCAGAATGACTTTCCCAATCTATAGATATATCCGATAAAAGCGTTAGACGTCTCTTGGCTAATTCATCCGGAATGCATAGCGCTTTAAGATACTCCTAAGCAGCATCGACCATCCGTTTACCCTGCCAATATACTCGTAGCTTGTTTATTCATCCATTTAGAATGTTAGCATAAATATTAAAATTATGTGTCAAAATTAAAATTTGAAAAAAAAATACTAAATTCATATTGAAATAAACCTATGACTAAAACTGTACTCATAAAAAAATCCTCAAAATTTAACTGATGGTTACGAATATTTATAATATTATGAGCTTGATCGAGTGGCGTCCATTTTGTATATCGCAATACTAATGCAAAAATTAGACATTTTCAAAATTGCCGTTCTCAGATAACGAATGTTTTATATTTAGTACGAGTAGAGTTTGAAGATATGTATATTCATTGATATCCTGTCTGTACCCGGACAGATAAAGAATACAGTTCTGAATATGGAATAAAACCAGCACCCTGGACGAGTATTTTAGACTCAATGGCTACTCTCAGGTAAAAATCCTGAAAAAGAAAATCGATTGTAGATAAGTTTGTCTTTTAGTGTAGTGGTTGGTGTATCCAACCGAATTTGAGGACAGGTAAGATTCCTGGGAGGGTCGACGTAAAACATAATTTAAAATGTGGCTCCACTCTGTAATATTTCATTATTTCTGGACGGGCACTTGAAGCGTAAGACTAATCACCTTGCGTTTTGATCATCTTGCGCATGTGTCAAATAATGTTCCTTAAATATATGGCGTTGACTACAAGTGCCAATTAAGTACAATCCGTTGACAATTAGTGTCAAATCCTGTACCTTAAAAATATATCATTGACAAGTGTCAAATCATGTTCCTTGAAAATATGTCGTTGACCAAAATTGTCAAATCATGTTCTTCGAAAATATTTCACTGACCACAAATGTCAAATAATGTTCCTTATAAATATGACGTTGTCTGCTAGTGCCAATCATGTACATTCCGTCGATAATTAGTGGCTATTTGCCATTAATATATCATTGACAAGTGTCAAATCATGTTCCTTGAAAATATGTCGTTGACCAAAATTGTCAAATCATGTTCTTCGAAAATATTTCACTGACCACAAATGTCAAATAATGTTCCTTATAAATATGACGTTGTCTGCTAGTGCCAATCATGTACATTCCGTCGATAATTAGTGGCAAATAATGTACCTTAAAAATATGCCATTGACCACAAGTATCAAATCATGCTTTTTAAAAATATGGTGTTGACAAAAAGTGTCAAATCATGTTTCTTAACAACGTTAATGTCACTGACCACATTGTTCAAATCTTCAACAAAATAACTATGACGCTGTTAGGGGTTGGCAGAGAGTATAGAATGCCACTTTACCCTCTCTTTGCACACAGACCCTGCCTGAATCGAGATTTACAATGTAATTTTTGATGGATGTGAAAAACAAAGACGACCGAGAAATAAATGCCATGATTGAATCTAATAAATAATTCAAGACGGATAGAGTGCACATATTTACACTGTGAATAAGAAGATTTATTAAACGCCTAAAGATTTTTCGCGCACATTCCACATTCCACATTACACAAATAATTGCCACTTTTTCACGAATTGAGAGAATTCTCTTGTCAGTAGAAATGTTTATAATTCAAAGGTTAATTTTTAACTGATCTAACATAACCCACTCATAATGTTTATTATGCATAGACCATAGAACTTAAAAAATAATTAAAAGCGTTGTAAAAACCCCCAAAATAAGGATGTCATTCATAAAGTACAAAATTTACAATTTCAAAAAATGATCAAGGTACACTCTAATTGAAGTACTAAAACGGTCCCTTTTGCACCACTGGATGCTAACAGAAAAATTATGATGATTGTAAATATTTACTATTTTATTTTTAAACGATTTTTCGCATCTTTGATTTACCCAAAATTTCAATTTAGAGCCATTTTCTTTTAGTAGTAAAAAACCGTCTTAGAAAACGGAAAACAAGTTATGATATAGCGGAATTTGATCCTCGGACCTCCTGATCTGGAGTCCGTGACTCTTTCCACCGGACCACAACCCGTTTTCATGAAAAAATAATCTGTAATGCGATTTTCTTTAGATCCATGAATTTGTTTACGAAAAATCTTTAATCAAACTTTATTGAACTATGAAAGCTGTTGATCAAAGGCAAATTTCAACAAAACAATGCTTAATTATTTTGCTTTGCCGCGTTAAAAAAAATCTTATTATTTTACGTATAAATATTTAGTTTGAAAATTCTCGTCAGAAATTCATTAATTCGTATTCCAGTTCCAGACGAACAAAACCAGTTCTATATTATTGATCTTTTCCCAAACATGGTGCTCGACCATTGTTGGCTGTTCTCATCCTAACCCCTTTATTTTAACCTCACGAGTCGGCTCTTTGTATAGCCTCAAAAAATGCCATACCATTTAAGTGTCTCGTGTTCAAACTAAACCTGAGTTTTTTAACAATCAGTTTTGGAACGAATACCCCTCGATGCATTTAGTTGACAAGTTTAAACATGTAGAAATTATGCTGGCCCCACAGTAAACATGAAAGTACAGAGAAGTTTTATGGTTAGAGCCACATGTCGTTTGTCATGTTTGTAGATAAAAAAATGTAATAAAGCCTACACCGTCACTTAGGCACAGTTCAGTACTGTCATCGTTAAAAAGTAACAGCTAAGATTTAATGTGTTAACAAATCGACAAAGTTGTTAGAAAAATACTGTCCCACAATCCGCCATCTTATTTATTGTTAAATACCTGTATTAACTATCTGCAAAAGCGTGTTTGATCTCCTCTTAAGTTTTCCAACTAATTAAACCTCAAACCTTAAACCAGACAATGACAAGTCATAAGCTTTGACTTTCATATTTCCATCTCTTAAATGTTCTCCGTCTCCATTGTAATATGTTATTCTTAAAAACTCCCGAGGGAGTAAAATCTAATCTAAATAAACTCAAAATATTGTTGATTAAACCATCTGGTGTAAGAGTACAAAAATTTAAAAATATTTTCAGGCGTTTCCGAGTAGGTGAAATAAATTAGACAGATGAATCTCACCCGCATCAATAACGGTTTCAGCTCTTTAACTTTACAAAAATCAACAGACAGAAGAACTGAAGGAATAATTATTGATACAAGGGGAAATTATTTGGATAACCAAGCAAATTGCCAACGAAAAAATATGCAAACGTTTGGTACATAGATGGGAATGTTGTGGTAAAGAAGAACCAAAATGATAAAACTATATCTACATATGAATAAAAAAGGCAATTTTCGTATTTGTGTCCTCGATAGACTAAAAAACTACTGAACCAATTATTTACATGCGGTTTTCAGCAAAATTAAGAGTTTTGCTATGAACATATTTAAAGCTTTTAAAATTCAATATATTAAGTTGAAAGAAAGTTAGGAGCGAAAATGTTTTATTCGTCGTTTACCAGGGCTGCATTCGACGAGAATGCATATAAAAAAATGGAAAGATGTTGTTCTTTGCGTATAAAAAAAAAAGTTTTTGAATGTTTACAAACAACATTCTCTTTTTATGGATCCCAATCTGATTTTTTTTCTTAAATTCTTTATAATTTCTACCCATTTATTTCGCTTTAATGGATTTTTAGTACTGATAAATTAATATTAACTGACATTTAATACATTTTTGAAAATCGTATTCTTACGTAAAGCGCACCCCTGTTGGTAGAAGAGCAGAGTTTGACATTTGCAAAAAGAATTCGTAATTTAGAAAATTAATTTATTTCATTTAATCATATAAAGATACATATTACAAAATAAAACGTATCCCTAATTCTATGAGGCCATGAGCCTTGTGTTGAGTAGGGGTACAACAAACTAGTTTACCCATATTCTATACGTAATGCATATCAAATTATAACCGATTATTAAAAAAAGAATATCAAGGAAATTCACGTATATATATACCTATATATGTATAGTTAGAAATATATAGTTAGATCATTTATATAGCGCTTTTTTTGAGTAAATCACGTCAAGGGCGTTGTACAATTAATTAATATCCCAGCACGTCTTGCAGCTAAAGAGCGCATGGAAGGAAAAAAAAATCTCGCCCTTATTTACACATTTTTAAAATGTCAAAAAAAATATGTATTAATAAAATTCAAACAAAATAAAATAACAATAATATTAATAATAAAATGGAGTAAGATGAGGACACGTCTCGCAGCTACTAAGCGCATGGACGAAGACGGTTGGAATCAGTCGGTAAACTGGCCACATCGGTTTTTCACAGTAAAACTTATTATTGCCACTTCTAGTGTATTATCTATTCCGTGGTTGGAATTCTAGCAAAATTTAGGTATTTTATAGTTGATAACATTTACATATGGAAGCTAGATTACCAATCGTTATGCAGCTACAAAGCGTATGGAGGAGTGGAATTTTAGCAAGTTAAAATGATATCAATAAATTTACAAAAAATAAATGTAAACATAGAGCATAGAGCATAGTAGTAAATTTTTCAAGTGTTCATGCCAAGAAGCAAGCAATATAAACTAAATAAACATAGCACTGTTTGAACATTATGGTTAACAAAATAAAGATAAGAGTTTACCTTTGCATACAGTGATGTAAAAATAATATAGTTATATTTATTTTTTAGTGTTCAGTTGCTATTTGAAATGAGAAAATATTATATATCAACAAACACAAAGCCATATTTTATTATTAATAGTTTACGTACGATCTAAGGTTTCAAAGTAGTTTCCTTCTCCCTTCTCGGGCAACCGGGTAATGATAACCGATTACCTTTTTAGGAATAGCTAACGCAAAACTTGTTCACAACACAAACGGCAAGATGGCTTAATATGGCGTAGGAGGAACGCTCCACACACACGATCACGCTAGTGTAGGAATACACACATATACAAGTATTGGCTATCGTGGGAATCACTCTAACAATTGCTTCGGTGAATCGAATTCACTTACTAGTTTCATTTTTAATCAAAATGGCCGGCCGGTATCATGGAAAATAATTATTTAATCAATATCTGGTATTTTTGTACCATCTACTGGTGTTTTAATTTGATTTATCAAATAAGAAAGAAAATGAACTTATTTTTATTCATTACGTACATTCATGAAGCGATAACCTTTAATGTGATATTTTACGAAGGTGCTTCAAAAGGTAACCTTTTATATTATATGAAAGTATTAATATTACATGATATCAAATTTACTATTAAAATAATTAACGCTTTCATATTACAGATTGCAATAATAATCAATAGTTTCGGGATATTATTCTTAATCAATTATTGTTATTTGGTGTTTTTAATGGGGAAACGTATTTTTTTCTTTTTGGCGTAATATAACGGATATAACTAAACTGTGGTCCCGTGGCTGTGTCGTGAACTCACGGATCAAAGGTTCGAGATTCGAACCCCACTCTACCCCAACTTAATTCGAATTTTCTAATAGTGAATTATTTACAACTCGTTAGAAATGGTCCCCAAAATGGAAATATAGCTAGTTTTCCGCCTAAAGTTGGTAATATGGATAGTATAATAAACATTCAAATATTGTTAGAATTTTTTTTTTAAGGAATAAATCGTTAAGCCTCTATTTTGAGGCTTGTCAGCATGTAGAAAAGAGGGGATAGAGACTCATGAATTGACAATTCTTGATGGAATTCCATTGTTAAAATATTATATAAATTTTTACTTACATACCTACTTTCAAAAAAAAGTTTTAGTCTGGTAGGTACTAAATTAACACAAACAGCTCCCATTTTTATGGCGAGTTAGTTCTTATAACAAGGAAATTTGATATAAAAAATGTTTTCTTATATGCGATAAAAATTAGAGCATAAAATACAGCAAAGTTTTTTTTAAAATAATAAAAATCAACTACTTTGAACGACACCACTAGTTCTTTAGAATCAACCAATGATAGAATGTGGTGATAGATTTCTGGTTTACCGGAAACCAACTCACCAATCAGCAGAACTCATCGAAGAAAACTTGTGACATCACACGCGGAGCAATTACAAAATGTTAATCAATAAGGTACATTGAAATATAAAATTTTGGTTCAATTTGATAGATTAACAAATAAAAAATGTTCAAAAAACCACTGAACTTCCTTATTCTAAAAATATTTCGTTGGTTATTTTATTTTAAATTAATTAACTTACTAGAACAAGATTTGATGATAATTATTTAAAACCGAATGATTGAGTTTTTTGCGTAATTTTTAACGTAGGAAGACTCGTGAATTCTTTAATCACTTTTCTACCTACATGTCCATAAATTTAAGAGATTAATGCTGACGGGTGACGGCATGTGCTCAGTATGCTTCGGGTATCCAAAAAATAATTAAGTTGGTCTTGAACCCTTCTACAAATCGCTCGGGGCGAGGAGGCAAAACTGGTCAAACTCGGTTCGATAATTCACTTTTACTGTCCTTATTACGAAGGAGCCACTGTGAACCACTGTTACCTACTGGTACAGTACATGTTCTTCGGTAATTTGCCATCGCGGTAATATGGTCGCATTCCTCGACCAGATTCCAGGGTTTTTTCCTTTTGTTGACTTTTTTTCTCGTACTCGCCTCGTCTATGACTCAACAAATGGCCGTCAGGGTCTTACGAAATTAGTCCTGCACTTAAGATAAAATGTTGCGTTCCTCGAGTTGTTTTCTCACGCCGAGAAGACATTGTGAAACTGAGTGGAGATAAAGTACAAGACTACTTCTTTCATCAATGCCTTTTAAGAACGCCATCCCTAACAAACATGTGTTAGTACGCTTCGTATATTCAAGTTGTCGCTGATAAAAAATATTAACTATTCGTTTTCAATAAATTTAAATCAATTAATTGAAAAATATATTTATTCTATGGGAAAAATGTTTGACCTGAAAACAACATTTTTGTATGTATTTATTTATTTATTTATTTATCATATATACGGCCTAAGCCAATTCCAACAGTTACATGAAGACACATAAATGCAAGAAACTGAACAAGAAGAACATAAAACTATTTAGCAAAGACAAACAAGGGCAAAACAATAATCATACACAATTTATTCATAAAAATGAAAGACCTAAGACTTCGAGCTAAACCATGCCAATCCAACTTCATCCCATACTGTTTAGTCGCGAAGAGATCTACGAAAAGCCGGAAGATCTATCCCAGAGAATTCCAAGTCGTGTGATGAATTGACTAATCTATACATTCGTATAACGTATAAACTTATATGTATTTATTTAATATGTAATATATTTCTTGACTAACTTTGTATACTTTGTGGAAATCTGTTATTAGTTCTGAGTTTATACTCTATCTGTTTGTTTACAATAAATATGTATGTAGAACTGTTGATTTCCCAAATAAAATCAAATAAAATCAAATAAATAAAATACTCGTTTTTTATTATTATACTAGAAAACATACAGTTTGAAGGTAGCCGTCTATACAATTTCACATGCATATATATCTTCAATAATTATAGAATTACTCAAAATAGATAGAATTAAATTGATGTTTTTTTTTAATGCATTTAAAAAAAAACTTATGCAGTACACAATACAATGAAAAAAAATAGTTGTACGTTTGTATTAACTAAGGTTTATTCCTATGAGATGGGAAAATGGCAGCTTTAAAAAACTGGGAGTACGGCTAGGAATAGCAGACGCCACATTCAACAGTATGAAGGCTGTCTGGTTGGAGATCGAATATTTAATCAGTAAAAACCAAATGTCGCTTGTGGCCAAAACCAAGTGGCACCTCACCAGGGTCCAAAACGACGAAATACTGAATTTCGAGAATAGACGTCTCAGAAGAATCTTGGGTGAGCGGTGGTTTTAAGTTACGGACGCAGCAAACTCCTGAGACAACTGTCATCAAGCGGAGGCGATACGATTGGCTGGGCCATATACTGCAGATGCTTCCTGAGAGCCTTAACCACGCTTGCCAACTTCACAAGGCATGGGTTCTCAACATCCTGGACGTCCGCTGCTTCCGTTCGTCGGCAGTTTATGTCAAAACTACGGAACGCGAAACTGGCTTGGGAGGACGCACAGAAACTGGCAGCGACAGAGATGCCTGGAGACTCTTTGTGGATACCATATGCTCCAACTAGGAAGCGGACATGGAATAATGATGATAATTTAACTTATTAATTACGTGCAAAAAATAAAAAAACGTCATCATTTTATTTTCGTAAATATCAAAAATATACGTACATAACATTAAAAAAACTTTCATTGTGTTTTATCATCATCATCATTCCCTTTTCGCACCTAATGGTGTATAGGTCACGGCATTGGCACACTAATCGCAGCGTATATTGTTCATTTTTGTTACATGAAGGTAATAAATAAAACACATAGACGGACTCACTAAAGTAATGGCATCACTACATAGCCTCTTCTACAAAATTAAAGATTTTATACCAAGAAAGGAAAAAAATATGATGTACGAAGCCTATGTCAAAAGTAAATTGAGTTACATGATCGCCTTCTGGGGAACTGGAAACAAGACAGACATAACAAGAATACAAATACAACAAAATAAAATTATTAAACCAACATACAACCTACCCTACCTGACCTCTACGACTGAACTGTACGAAAAAACACACCAGTTGACATAAACTACTTGACTAAAATTGAGACCTTAAAAATTGTGCACAAAATAACACTGGGAAACATACAAGACGGCGACATAATATTAGTCAAAAATGCTGACATACACAAATATAACACCAGACAACAACAACACTATCATATTGAAAAAGCAAAGACAAACACAGGACAGTCAAAAATACTACATCATGGACTTAAACACTACAACGACCTACCTTACTACTTGAAAACTTTTACTGGAGACAAATTTAAAATCAATCTGAAAAAGCACATGGTGACTGAACTAACTAGACTAGACGAGACATAAAATGACTAGACAATATAAAATTTCTAATGTAACCCTAACGGGTTTTTAAAATTGTAAATAAATAAAAATAAAAAATTTAAAAAATGATCAGCGTTACGCTTCAGCTGCCAGTCTATGTGACTATGTAATATCATACTGTAAAAATGCCCCTTTATATAAACATTTAATGTCAACCATATCGGGAATCGAACCCGAGACATCTTGCATAGTAGGAAAATGCGCTGACCACTACACCGCGAGGATGGCATTGTGTATTATATACAATTATGATTATTTTATAGCATTTTTACATTTTGCATTCCAGGAACATCCCCCATTAGAACGAATTACTTTATATATTTTATTTAAGTTATTTAACTTTATACTTAAAATGTTTTTTTTAATGAATTATGTTTACGCAAACCTTATTTTTATTCTAAATTAAAATACATAAACATTTTGATAAATACAGTTCATTCAAATTATAATAAACATTTGCTTATGAGTGCTTTACGAAAAGATTCAAACAAATCATGCAAATGTGCCTGCTTACACAAGCATAATATGTATATTTACTAGGTTCACCGACAGCCACATTAACATATTCTTATTTAATATTCGAACTTTAAAAAACGTCGTTTTTCTGTAGGAGTAAAGTAAGAACACAAAGAAGATAGAACATAGAACGCAAAACTACTTAGTATAATATATTTACGTTCAGACCTCGCTTCCCTGTATTCATACATCTTTTACACGCACGCCGATTATTCCGACTCGTGACATTTTTATTAATAAAAAAGTCTTAAACTCTCTCAATCGACATAAATTTAATAAAATGCGTATAGTTTTGATTTTTGTTTTTATTCGTTCAGTGCTGTGAAAATAACTATTTTTTTTTTTTATTTCTTTGGCTTCGGTTTAAAAGGGCCAATGTCGTAAATCACAACATTACTGCAGAGTAATTTTACAGCTATTTTATGAAGTTATAAAAAACTGTTTGAGGTGAATTTAAAACTATTTTCAATTAAAAAAAACACTACCACGTATACGTATATTTATTTATTCATTCAAATTACAAAATTAAATATTTATGAACTAATAAAGGCTTTTTAGGCTATGCCCGTGTCAAGCCACAATAAATAACAATAAAAATACATAGTAAAATTAATTAGATCAAAGTATAATGACATAGAATCTAGAAAAAAAGGTAAATGTAATAAATAATCAAATTCCAAAGAATACAATGCAAAAAAGATAATAAGAACTAATTTTTAAACTATAAATTATACAAATTAAGAATCACACATAATCAAATATACAAAAAAGTGGTATCATTAAAATCAACAAAATAATAATAGAATATATTAGTATTAAAAAATAATAATAATAATACAAAATGTGTATGTATATGCATATATTTTTTTAAAACCTGTTTATTTTTCAATTGAAAAAAAAATCACGGACACAGATTTATGCTCAATAAACATTTTTTTATAATGTGGAAATTACAGTAAATTTAAAAAAATATGAAACATCGTCAAAATGCGCTTATGTTTATTCTGAATAGTACTTTTCAATCAGGAACTTTAGCCCTGCTTGAAATTGGATCCAAAAAACGTTTTATTACGCATGGTAAAAATTAAACCATTAAATTGTACTGCAATATTTTCTGAAAATGTAAAAAAATATATTTTATAAAAACGAATTACTTTGAACGACGTCACAAGTTCATATGAATCAACCAACGATAAGAGACGTGTGAAAGATATCCGGTTTACTAACCGTCAATGGACCAATCGGCAAAACTGACCGAAAATAATCAGAAGAGAACCTCTGAGTCACATGCGGAGTAATTTCAAAATTACAAAAAAACATGTAAAAATTGGCTTAGTTTAATAGTGCATAAACAATATTTTTTTTTAACAAGGAAATTCCTCATTAGTGGATAGTTCAAATATTAGATAGTTGGATGATCATATCATATTATGTTGTATGATATATTATGTACAACAATTAATAATAAATATTTTACGTGTCCAGGCGGATACACAACGCCGGATAAGTGTTTTCGACTGAATAAGGAAATCGATGTGAAATCGGTTGTGTAATAGTTGGTAAGTTTTCATAGCATTTTTGAAATCTTGGGTTCGATTCCTGGTAGAGTAAAATATCATTCTTTTAATCGGAGGCCCGGCCCGTCTGGTATTGTCGCATTACACAAATAAAGCAAAGGTCCATTGTTTGTATGATTTCTTCCAGTATCTTCCAGTTTTACATACATTTACCGATCGGGAGCCGTATTGCTATCTTCATGATATAACCCGTTACGCTAAAAATATATAGTAATGCAACATAATCGGGAAATATCACTTTATTTTAAAAATTCTAATTAATAAGGGTCTATGAAATACTTTCCATTTAAAAAATAGAAATGTACTTTTAGTAGCATAATAAATATTTTGAAATGTATATTTTTAAATTCGATGCATTGACACGTTTGTGACCGTTTAAATTTAAATATAACGGCTTCACGAATATTGATTTTACAATAATCAAGGCCAAACATGTCGCGTTTTATAAAGACATATTTTTTAACAATTTTATTGTTTAAATTATGTATGAAAACATTTCTCTACAATATCCATATTGATTTTTAAAATAAAAATAATTGTTCTAAATCCATTTCACATGTTTTAAGCGGTATTCGTAGTATGTGATATTTCCCTATAAGTGAACAAATCTGAAAGTCCTTAAATTTTTCTCTAGATACGTGTTGACCTTTTTTACAACAGCCCCGCGTTTATTTTTTTAATGCTAAGAGTAAAATAATTATTTGTCTTTCTACATTTGTAAAAATATTCACCTCGAAGTTAAAAATGATTACAATAAGATTTACGTCTATTTTTTTTTAATGAGCCATGAGAGAATCTCTGCCTCGTAAAAGTCGGCGACAGCCGACCGTGCCTTCTAAATATGTATTATTATATATAATATGTACATTGTTAGTAATAAGCCGTATGTTTCATTTAAATATTTTTTTAGGAACGAAACTGAGTTTTTTAAAAAGAGTGAAATGTGGTTTGTAGTTTGTACCTTACGCTATTACTTCACTTCTATGTACACGAGTTTATGCCATGCGATATTTTTTATAAACTTCTTCACAACATTTGGTTCTCCCTTCCAAAATGCAATCTCCCCATTGTGTTATTGAATGGTGTTCGTTTTTATGGGAAGTTCCCGCATGTCAGTGTTTTATCTTCTAGGAGCTATTTCCACTCCATAAATCAAATCTCTCGACTATTTTAAAGCGCTCCTTGAAGCTTCCTTCGGCTGCCTTTATACGGGAATGACGAGATGACTATACCAGTCACTAGTCACGCCAGTATCTTTATACTCGGATTTTTTTCTGTTTAACGGTTCGCTTACATCTAAAACGATTGTTTATTCTTCACACTTCAAACTAATATTATGCAAAGGCATTCAAACATAAATATCTAACTTATTTGGTACTTACGTACTTAAGAAAAAGTTCATACGATTTTTTTTGTCTTATACGATTAATTTACATTGTTTCACTTTATGTATGTATATGTTTGTACGGAGCGTTTTTTAAAACATTATGAAAATTTATAATTTTACCAAACATTTATATATATATATAAATTGTTTGTATTTTAAAAGTAGGCACTAAAATCATAAAACACTGTAACTCTTTGTTATTCACTGCACTCGATAAAATCACCACTGTTTATTATCTAAAGCGTTATTAATTCATTATTATTTACAAAATACATAAGTCAATGAATGCTAATAACAAGTAAAATCACTAAAATGTTTTTCCCAACGCCGGCTGATGCAGCAAACTTCCGTCATCATCACCAAAGTACTTTCGAAACCACCCAAATTTTTACAGGACACGGAGCTATGAGAAGTTATCTATATAGGTTTAAATTAAAGAATGATGACTATTGTCCACGCGATGATATTTTTTCACAGAGTATCGAACATCTGTTATTTCAGTGCCCATTTTTCAGTTTACAACGCCATAACTTGAAGCAGAATGCAGGAAAGATGGAATATCCTTAACATATATCCACACTGTAGTTTAAAGTAGTTATCACGCGCCATTGTTTTTGAACTTTGCAACAATGGTGATTGGACTCATAAAGGTAATGAACCAAAATCAGAGCTCGAACATCCCATTTCCAAAATAAACAAAAATATTTTTTTCCGAGTACCTAAGCCTTGTACATGACACGTAAGGCTACTAAATACAGGGGTCCAAATATCTATAAAAATAAAAATAAAAAAAATAAAATGCTAATTTAATTTTTTTTTTCGATACATTTATAAATTTCTTCAAAACACGCATAGTAAGTAACCACCTGACCTTACGATTGGTTTTTCCCATAATTATCAAAAACCTCATTCCAAAAATAGAAAAAAAATCTAACAAAATAAATATGTAAATGCAACTACTATGGGGAACAGGAAGTCAAAATGACATAAATAGAAGACAAAGATAGCAAAATAAAATATTAAACTAGTGTGTTTATGACCTCCCTTATTTAACAGCAACTAAAAAACTTATTAAACATACGAAACAATGAAATATAACTGGGCTATTTCCAGTAGAATTCTCAAAATCTATTCATAAATTAGCCACTGATGTAATTGTAGATGGAGATATAAAACTTGAAAAAAATGTTGTTAACATGGACATAACACGAGAATATCATATACAATATTTTAAAATGAGACAAGGACAGTCGACACTAATAAATCGGGGACTGAAGTTATACAATAAACTACCAGACAAAACTGAAGAAAAAACTCAGACAACCTTTACAAAAGATGTTCAAAATATTATCATTAACAATAGAATGTAAATTTAAAAAAGAAAAAATGTTTTGCAATATAAATGTAATCGTAGCAAGTATTGCAGATTTTATGGATCAGAGGCCCGGGATTCGAATCCCTCTCTATCTTCGAGTTATTTATAACTCGATGAAAATGGTCCCAAAATTGAAATATGTCGGGTATTCATTAGAACACAAATACAATTATATAGAAACCCAGTGAGGTCACATTATTTTTATTATTAATTATAGTTTGTAAGCAAAAAATATGAATAAATAAGTAAATATGAATAAATAATTAAGTAAATATATATTCATTTTTAAAATAAATAATAAACCATATAACAACTACTTTACTTTGTCTCCGGGCATTTATAAGTGTAAAAAAAAATAACTCAGAATAAAGTGAATCCGGCATTAAAAATGAGCTTATTGTCACATACTAAGAATAATAAGTTAATGCTGCCTTAAATAATTTTTCATTAATTAAATTATTATTATTTATTTTTTTTGTTTTGTTTTTCTATTTTCATAATCTGTAATTTTTGTTTTTAGTTTTAGTTTTTGGAATTCAGATTTTTACTTACCGTTTTTAAAATTATTTTGCTTTGGCAATTTCTTCATTTTTATAATATAGTTTTATTATTACTATTATTTTAGTGAATATACATAATAAACATAGCTTTAGAACGGGTATTTTTATATCTAGTGAAGCTACTATGAGTATTTTCTGGCAATGTTTACATATCAATAACTTATTTTGTATTGCAAGTACCATTGTGTCTTTCTACTTTCGTTTATAATAATTTTCGATGTATAAGTATGTTCTTAAAAATGCCCATCGGGCATTTATATAAATAAATTAATGATAATTTTTATGCCAATAAATACCGTATTTTGGCACTGAACTAAAATATATATATATTTTTTTGGGATATTGGCAAGAATTTTTAGATTAATAACAAAAGCGAAAGGTGATATATGCATAAGAATCAACCTGTGTTTTGTTTGCGGAAAAAATATTCGAAAGGATTTTATTTATCGTAAACAATAAAATTATTTACGTATAATTATTAGCGAAAAATATTTTGATTAAGACAAATAATGAAATTTTGTAACTCACCGAATCTTTGAACCAATGATTAATATGTGAGTATGATTTTTTCGAAGGGCGCAAATTATTATGCTGTTGAAGACCGCTGATTTTGCTAAAACAAAATATTAGAAATTTTATCCCAGACAGTAGTTAAGATGGAACGTGAATTATAAAATCCATATAAGTAAATTATAGTAGAAAAAATTCGAACCCAAAACCATTAGCAACATGTCCATATCTCGCAAACAGCTAACTGTCCAATCAAAATAACAACCGTCCACTTAAATCTCTTGATAGAACCCTGAGCGGTCAAATTACAAAACAATATTCCACTTATGTTTATTTTTAGTTCCACTCACATAAATATATCCACTCAAAGTTAAGTGAGTAATGTATATTGTCGTCAAAGGATCGAAACTAACCGACAACGAATGTACATTTCATTCAGAAATAAATTTATCTGACACAACAAGTCATCATAATTCCCTTTCCGCACATAATGGTGCATAGAGCACTGCATCGGTACACCAACCGCGGCGTATCTTATTTATTTATTAACGGACATTGTCCATATATACAATTTACAGGGTTTTAATATTGCAATAAAAGAATAGTAAAAAGCATTTTTTAGAAAAGAAAAGAAGCATTGACAAACATAAGGACATCAAGTCAAAATCTGGACTATTTATTTAGTGCTCGTTCAAATTGTTGTAAACTTGAACCAAAAAAGTTCAGATCTTGTCTTGAGTTAAGAGCACATGCGGTTGCGGATAGTTTTGATGAATATGTATTTGAACATTGTTTTTCTGTTACTCTCTCGCAAATGCCTCCTGCACGTCGGACTGATTATGTCTAACTAAAATCGACAAAATCGACCTTTTTATAATTTTTAGCTCTAAAATTTTCTCCATCCCTGTTGTAATTTGTTCATAAAATATATAATTTATTAACGTTTTTCGTTTTGATTAATACTTTTATTATTATTATAAATGATTATTTCCCCATCGCTACTATCTCAAAATAAGGCTTTATGTTAACTTAACAAAACTATTAGCCCAATCTATTGTTATAATCGTATAATATTTATTATCTTTATATGCCCCGGGGGCTTTTACATAACAGGTAGAAAATTAAAATAAAACCGTATTGTGGTATTATAAGTTAATATAATACTCATATAATAAACAGTAAGGATAAGAACAAAGTATCAAATGACATTACGCTTTATAGATTTAAAGATAAAATAATGCTTATAAGTAAGTAGGTACATTAATAAATCTGTTAAAAATTTATAGTAGTTTTACTGAAAAAAATGAGATTGACCGCAGGTAATTATTTAAGTGTAAATAAGTAAAACAGAAAAAAACCCAAGTATGTACGATAAGTGCACAAATGTTGAGATCTGTCCATTATTTAAGCCTGAGATAAACACAATCGACAAAAGAAAGGAGCTCTGCATTGGATTGGACATGTAGAGCAAATGGACAGCTAAGAAACGGCTAAAAAATATTTACAATGCGAATGTTGATGGATGCAGAAATAGAGGAAGACCGAGAAAGAGATGGCACGACCAAATCCAACAAATAAATGAACATGTAAAATCTTGGAATAGTCGTCAGGCGTACATGAGAAGATGTATGAATGTGGTGGAAGCGAGGTCTGTATGCAGAGACAGAGTGATTTGGCGTTCTATTTTCTCTGCCTACCCTTACGGGGAAACGGCGTGATGGTTTTGTTTTTACAGCAATTGAATGATGAATTTTAATTTTATCGCTGTAAGAATTTTAACTCTAAAAACTGGCAATGTAAAATGAAACATTTTAATTTCTCCATACTAGTTTCCGAGGCGGTGTAGTCTGACGATTGGAGAATTTGCAAAATAATTCTGTCTACTAGACGCCACAACAAAAGTAGACTGCAATCTTGAATATCTATTTAGTATTTTAATACTTATTAGGCTATGCGCTGTTGGGAGACAGCGGCCTCGGGCAGGACGTTGTGTTTAAGATGGCAGCAGAAGAACAATAAATAATCAACGGTGGTATTCTAAGCACTCTAAGGCAACCAGCCGTAAAATAGAGACCAAAGAACAAATTTCTTAGTCCGACGTGTAGACTGAGAACTTAGTGGGCTGACCCCGAGTAAATGTGACACACGATCAAGAGGAAGAAGAAGAAGAAATACTCATCAGTCAGGTTTATTTATTTATTTATTTTATTTATTTATTAGTTTATACATACAATGTTACAAAATGGCACAAAAAACACTCTGGCAAAATTCTGCTAGTACTAGGAGTAGGCTCAGTATATGAAGGGTCGGCAAGCCAGAAATATTATTACGCCTAATGTTGCAATCGGTTCCTATATGGGAAAATGCCTGTTCTAAGAAACCGATTTGTTGCGGTTAAATTACTTGAAAGCATAAATAATAATTGGCTGATTTATATAGCGCTATTTTTTGGAAAAAATCCCCTCAAGGGCGCTTTACAATTGTATACTTAAAATTACTTTCTAACTAAGCTAAACTGGCATATTACATTTTATGATTTAAAATTGATGGTATGGTAAACTAAAAATGTGAGATTTTACTGGAGATCTGAACTGACTCGGACTGTCGATGATTCCCAAGTGTGAAGGCAATTGGTTCCAGGCAGAGGGGCCGGCAACGACAAAAGCGCGATCTTCGAACTTAGTGTTTGGGGAGCGCCGTATTTCGACAAGTTTTTCCCTGCCTGCGTCAAATGCTGACCTAAGATAAGATTTTCCTTGACATGTATTTTTATTGTGGATAACTTATATAGCGCCATTTTCGTAATAAAATACCTCAAGGGCGCTTTACATGGTGATTCTACTGTTAAGTTAATTTAATTGAAGCTTTAAATTTGTAATTTGATTAAAATAATTTATTTTGTTGTCACGTGCTACGGATTTATTCAAATGATTTAGAGAACAAGTGGGTTTTAAGTTTTTTCCGAAACATCACTTCACTTTCACAGCCTCGCACCTCTGCTGGGAGAGCATTCCATGCCATAGGGCCTGCGACCGCAAATGCGCGCTCACCAAATTTAGTGCGCTGTTTGCGTAGAGGTATAATAACTTTTCCTCTCGCCGTAGACGTAGCTGATCTAAGCGTGAGACGCCTGTCAGCTAGTTCATCTGGAATGCATAGTTCCCTTAGATATTCCGGAGCCGAGTTGTGCAGTGACTTATACATAAGCCAACAGAGTTTGTATTCGACCCTCTGTGGAAAACGTAGCCAGTGTAGTTCCCGAAGTAGTGGAGTGATATGACTGAACTTAGAGATTCCGAAAATAAGTCTCGCTGCGGCATTCAATACAGATTGTAGGCGAGTCATTTTGTTCATTGGTAGACCTGCATAGATACCATTACAATAATCGACTCTAGACACTACAAACGCATTTATTAATTGACGGGCGGCATCAACCGGCAAATTTTTGCGTATGCATTTAATTTGTCTCAGCTGGTAGAAGCATGAACTTATCGTTCTACTAATTTGAGCGTCAAGAGATAGGTCAGAATTGAGTAAAACTCCCAGTAGTTTAACGGTGGGTAAAACGGCACTCCCTACATTGGGTAGAGCCGTATCCTGGATCAAATTCTGTCGTCTGGCTGAAGCCACCCACAGTTGTTCAGTTTTTGATGGGTTTAATGTTAGTCTGTTTTCAGCCATCCAGTTTCCTATTTTCTTGATGCATCCATCAATTAAATTGACAAGCACACTTCTCTCGCCTGGTTTGCAATAAAAATAAATCTGCGTATCATCTGCATAGCAGTGCGACCACAATCCACATTCTTTGATAATGTTCTCTATATCTTTAGTGTAAAGGAGATAGAGAAGTGGTCCGAGTACTGACCCTTGAGGCACTCCTGTAGACACCCGAAAGTTGGTTGAGCTTTTACCCTGGAACACGACTGCATATTCTCTTTTATTAAGATATGAACTGAACCACATATGTGCCTGATCACGGATACCATAAGTTTTCTCCAGACGTTCAAGCAAAATATTATGGTCTACAGTATCAAATGCAGCACTCATGTCCAGAAGAGCCATCAACACCAGATTACCAGAGTCCACCGACGTTATAATGTCAGACAGTACTCTTATCACTCCCGTCTCCGTGGAATGAAAACGTCGGTATGCCGATTGCCCTAATGTAAAGGTCCGATAAAGGTATTTTTGAGGCAATTCGTGAAGGGATTTGAATGCTGTCCAGCAAAGCTTGTATTTTATTCTATATTTATTGTATTTTATTTACTAGTGCAAATCTTGAAGATGTGGTGAGATGTGAGAATATTTTTTTTCTCCCATAATAAGCCTTGCTGCTGCATTGAGAACAGATCGAAGTTTATCAGTTTAGTATTTAAAGAGATGTGCGTTTATTCCATTACAGTAATCTAGATTTATATGAAAGGAAAGAAATTATTAAAATTTTGGGCTTGAGATTTTTTGACGTGATCTTTAATTAAAAACTAAAAATAATTGCTCGAAATTTTCACGCAAATATTTACCTGCCAAAAATAGGACTGTTCGAGAGTTTTATATTTAGCGCGTGTCTGGAAAATATCGTCCCTGAGCGTTGAATACAGCCTCTGGGTCGATTATGTAATCCATCAAGAGTCTGTTCCGATCCGTTCTAAGCCATAATGGGATCATCGATAGCCAGGTATAAATTCCCACCGTCCTCTCATTCTGTGATGGTTGCACTGGCACTGTGCACTCGCTGCGCTGGTTGCGTGCCAGATTATTGTATCGCCATTTAAGAAAACAATTTTTACGTTTACTCAATTGTACAATCTTTGTTAAAATATGTTATTGTAGGGTGGGGGTGGTTCATACGATAATATATTAAACCCTCTTAAAATAGTACTAAGATTAATTATTAAAGTAATTCTATAGAAACCCTCAACATTCAATACGGAAAGTCTATATAAAATATTTAAGGTTCACACAGTAGACACTCTTTATAAAATAAATTATATTATACAAATATATAAAAATGAAAAAATAAAAGAATTTGAGATAAATAAGTCTTAGCTTACGAGTTTATCAATCATAATTTGTATATAATGGAAATATTTGACTGAACTAAAAATGTTGTGCAAAACTGATATCAAAAAGTCTTGCAAATTAAATCAAAAACTATAAAATTTAAAGTACCTTTGTAATTCACAAAGTGCCTGCAACTAAACCCCAAAATTTAAAAAGAGTTTTATAAGATATTAAAGACTACAAAACTATGTAGATGGTGTTAGGTTTGAATTTACTTATTTTTAGATTTTTATTTTTTGTTTAACTTTTTGTACATTGGTGGGCTTATTGCCAAATGGGAATTTCTTCCAACCAACCAATAAAATAAAAGTTTTATTTTTATAATTCAAATTACAGAACATATTCAATAGGAAAAAATATTGAAAACCTAAAGAAAAATAAAAATATAAATAAACGTATTCGTTTATAAATTACCTTAATCAAAACTATTACTCATTGATATAATTTGATATAGAACAACTTAAGATCCAACCAGCTAACTTGCTGCGCGAGCTTTA
The DNA here is from genome assembly GCF_059751315.1 of Micrasema longulum. NCBI lineage: Eukaryota > Metazoa > Arthropoda > Insecta > Trichoptera > Brachycentridae > Micrasema > Micrasema longulum. Next base: position 175,611 of record NW_028277528.1, on the reverse strand, counting down.
AAGTATCAAATCACCCCGCGGCTGAACTGAGGTCTTTGTGATGTGAGTAATGAGCTTAGCGATGGAGAAATACGCCCATTAATAAAAAGGCTATTCATTTTCTTACTGTGATTTATTATTTCATACAGTTAATTAAAACCTTTTTTTAATGTTTATGTTTTCAATTTATTGATGAAAATAAACTGTCAGTCAAACCGAAATTTAAGAAATTAGATTAGATAGAGTAAATTAATAATAATTATGCATAAATTAATTTGAAGTTAAAGAGCTGACAGTTTTATTGTTGCGCGTAAGATATGACTAAATTATTCCACCTACAAAAATATTTTACAATTTTAATCAACAACATATCGTGTAGTAATAATAATAATGTTTGGATAATTTATATAGCGCCATTTTTGTGAAAATCCCAAAATAAATATCCCAAATATCCCAAAATAAATATCCCAACACGTCTTGCTGCTACAGAGCGCATGGATGTGGACACTTAAATAATTTAATGAAAGGTCATAAGCGCTGTAAATGTCTAAACTGTTATTTACCATTTTCTTAAATGTACTCCGTCTCTGTTGTAATATGTTAATATAAACAAAACTTTGAATAAAGTGCCGTAGAAACTCTTCTAGGTACTGCCTTAAGCTATTACATGAAATAAAAATATCTTCATTTTATCGCTCTTTCACCCAAATTACTTCATAAAAAAAAAATATATATATATACAGAAGTGTACTCCAGTGGCAGCGTATCACCCTGTCTTGTTTTTCTTCATACACACGTATTTTCGTATTTTCTCCCTGGATTATGGCAATGTGCAATGTTTTTTTTACAGATAATAGATGTTTACCATTGGTGTGTCCCTATCGTTTTATTTTCATGATAAATGCTATATAATGTTAATTAGAACTATCCAAAAATGCTTTGAAGCGCCAAGTTGTATCTGCTGTTTTCAGACGTACGGTATACGAGTACAAATATGATAACAATTTTTGAAAAACGCAAAAGTACCGACACAGAAAATTTAATTCTGATAAACTACTAGATGCTTAATAAAATTGATTTTTTGCCCTTGAAAATAGATGCATTATATCTGAATTATGCTATTTGTAAAAATTATTAAATAATAAAGTAGACTCTTTCAACATACTCTCATAATAATTTTCATGTCCCCTTTTGCATGACACAAAATAAATTTTATGTATTCCATCTGCCAGTCTGTAGCACTAACTGTGCCTTTCTCTATGGTTGTTGTTAAAATTATAATTCTAGTTTTATATCTATTGATATATTTAATATGCGCCTTAATTTATTTAAAAATAAATTATGACTCATTTTATCTAGCTGCGATACACACTCACTTGTTTTTTAATTATGCTCACGCTTGCACACACCAGAGCACTTACTCTCATACAAATACACACAAACACACCCTCTTACACATATATTGTATATATATAGCACGCGCAAATTTAAGAATGTACCATTATTTAATTTTATTATCTTTTTAAATCTTATCTTTATTTTGTAATTTAATTATTGTTGACTGTATGTTATGTAGGTAAATAAATAAAAAATAGCTAAATCAGTTAAATTTTAAAGTGCGAAAAACAGAACAACGAAACCTTGATTCTGTCGATTTTAGTTAGGCATAATATCGGATAGGCATTTGCGAGAGAATGACAGAAAAACAATGTTTATATACCCATCTAACAATATTGTCTAGCACCGCACATCCTCTTAATCATATTATATACACGAAAATAAGATTATCAGTTTTTAACTTTATAAAATATCGCATCGTAAAAACATATTTTAAAATCAATATTTCAACAACAATGTATTCATTAATTAATTTATTTATTTTGTTCATTAACGCCCAAAGGGCATTTACAAAAAATACAAATGAAATACATGCTAACATACTTAATAATAAACACCGAATATACAGAAAAATATGTGAAATTAGTTAAAAAGGATATAATAAAAAGTTTTACAAAGTAAAAAAAAATGCAAGAAAAAACAGTAAGCATATAAACAAAAAATGCAAAGATATAAGCTAGTGAAATAAATTCTGTAAAGCAAACAATAAATAAAGTGTTACGATAAGCAAGAAAGACAAATTTAAGTTAAATTAACAAACAAGAAAGCATATATTATCACGAAAAAATAAGAAATAAAAATATGTATCTATGAAATGCGTATTTGCCAATATTACAATGCAATTCGATATAATAGTAAAAAACAAAAAACAAGTATAAGGTAATAAAAATAAACAAGTAAATATTTTTTTTTACTTTAAGGAATTGAATTGTCAATAATAGTTTGACGAGCAGCTACAAATAAACTAGAAATTGTGGACTTATAAGATAGTAAAGAATTGGACAGAATGTCTGCAGCCCTTCCATAAGTGTTACCTTATGAAGGAATCGTACACAAGACGTCATGTATTGTAGTTAAACACACTAACTACTAGACCAAGAGGCATTTATAACATTTAACATAAATTTCTGAGCTTTCTTATGTAGCTTTTTGTGGCATAGAAGTCTCGGTCTTTGGTTTGTAGTCTGTAGACGAAGCCGCTTAACTTTTTGCTCGTCTTATTGTTCTCAGCTTAGTTTTTTTGTGATCCTTACCGCTTCGTCCGCTTCGCCTGTGACAAAGGACACCATAGGGTGATAGAAGGTACGGGACACGGATCCTTAAAACAAATTTGTATTCTCAACAATCTCAGACCACTAACTTGTAAAAATATTGCTGGATTTTGTAATATTATTTCGACTTAAAACGATGATGTTTTGAACCTTTTCAGGAGAGTCCAGATGCGAGATAATTGTTCTAAACAAGTATGGCCAACAGGTCGACTATGGACCAATTTTTGGATGAAAGTGACTGCAAATAATCATGAAATGATATTAAAAAATACTGATTAATATATATTTCATACGTATGTAGGTTGCTTATTCACCAGTGATAAACCGAAACAAGAATTTCGGCATCTATTCTAGTTTCGCCCGAAACCGAAACTTATTTACATGAGTTAAAAGTCATAAATATTTCTTGTTTTACTAGTAATGACTTAGGACTTAAGATTTAGAGATTTTGGTATTATTTACGTTTTCTCTGGATATTTATTGTTTACTTTTAAGACTGAAAAAGCACACATAATGATAAAACTGTAATTACTTTTTAATATTATTATAAAATACATAATTTACTGCCTTAGAACGGGGAAACTATCCCTTGTTAAGCAGTTTAGATGAACCAACAGCAAAAATAAAAAATAAATATGTTTACTTTTACTTTTACTACTTAATTAATGTGTTGTATAAATAACTACTTGTAAATTGCTGTAATGAATATGTAAAAAATAAATAAATTAATTAATTAATTAAAAACATTAACTTTGTGGTGAAACATTTTACTAAATGTTATTAAATATTTGTATATAATCACTTACCGCCGACACTACTTACACTCACACTATTAAACTCAAGCTCCTCCTTCCATCCCCTCTCCTTTTTTTCCAACTATTTCTCAAACAACATAAAATATTTTCATAATCTAATCAGTACATTTGCTTATTAAAATGCTTGTCGTATTGGTTTTTATTTTTGTTCAACAACTATGGTGAAGGTGTATAGTGGGTTTTGCATGTTGGTTTAATTGGTGTCCTGACAAAGGGACGGGTACGTCTCGAAACCGGTAGACATAGAAAAGTCGGTAAGTGGTTAATAACATTTAGTAAGTTAAAAGTCTTTTCAAAACACCCAAAATTAGGCGTTTTTATTGTTAACCTAATGCTTCATTAAAATAACTGTAAAATTAAATGCACAATTGAATTAAATACATAAATTGAATGAGCAAATAAGTTTATTTTGAGCGTTTTTTTTTGTTCTTTGTTATGTTATACATATAACTTAGTATATTGAGTTTTTCTACTGACATTTCTTGGTGGAACTGCATTTTAATTATAATAATAAAAATACAAACAAATACTCCCGAAAATGGCTTTCGTTTTGGAGAACTTAATATGTTCATCCAGGGTATTGAACCAAACATGTTTACAAATTTCATCACCAAACCGTAGTCTGCACTAGTCTGCATAGGGCATTTCATTGGAAAAGTACATGCAGTGTTTCTTGATTGTATGTTACAGGGAGGTAAGTTGATCAATCTCAAATTTCATATTCCAATCCAAAGATAGTAGAATATTGCACTGTAAAACAATCTTAAAAACTAATATTTCATGCTGATCCTCTCAGGATTCGAACCCAGGACCAAAAACATGGTAGACAAACACTCTACGAGGCGGACTTTTCTCCACTCGATTTTCTGTTTTTTTTTCCTGAGAGCGGCCATCGAGTCGAAAACACTCATCCAGGATTCTGATAACTGTATTTTCAATTCTCCCGGACACTAACCAAACTACTAGAATATAACTTTTCTAGGGAAATTCAATCCTTCAATACACCGATTGGCCACTCCTACACGAAACGCATATATATAAAGTCTTCAGCGTGCGTCGCCTTCGCTAATGGCTGGCGCGACCGAAGGACCTCACATAAGACTGATTGTCATTTTATCTCTCCAAAAATGTTACATCCTTAAAACAGGACAGCCTACAGCACATTGCACCTTATAATACAATAGACCCACATGCCGAACATTTAGTTTCTGGGTTCTTACAATTTTTTTCGGCATAATTTATAGCTGGACACTATTAACCGACCTTTTTCAGTTTCACTGGAAGATAACATTAAAATATAAACGATTTAGCTTCTAAATAAATATCGTTCAAATATTAAGATAAACGAATCCTTGATTTTTTAGCGTTTTTTTACAATACTCGAAAGGTTTTAATGTGAATGTATATAATAATTTGATATGTTTTATTTGTTTGGTGAGGGAATTTGTATACACAATTTAATTAGAAATACTCAGATTTTTTGTATGTACAAAAAAATATTGATTTATGCCTCCATCATCGTATCTCTCCATTATGAGTTCAAAGTAATCACAATCGGATAAAATTAACTTATGTCAGCCTTTTTTAGCAATCCTCGAAATATTTCTGAAACTCACTTTTTGGTACGGAATTCAGTTCCGTCAGCGATTCGGTCTTTATCTCCTCTATAATTATTATCAAAATTATGGATAATTTATGTAACGCCATTCCGGTGAAAATCACCTCAAGGGCGCTGTACAATAAATGTCCCAACAAATATTGCAGCTACGTATAGCAGCTAGTGCCTGGGCGATTGGTATTTTAGTTTCTTCTTTCCAATTAAAACCTAATTTAATAACAGACAAACATAATTCATAAACGCATAACTCTTGTTGGAGTTTTTGACTCAATTAATAAATTTTTAATTAGAAATAATTTGATGGTTTATGCCATTTACACACAGAAGCTAGTTTAACGAATGTATACACCATGATTTGGTCTGACACACGTTTTGTATATCCGAATTATGTTTCCAATAATCATGTGTTCATTGTACTATACGACATTTCTTAGGCATCCAGATGTTTACTAACTGAGATGGATATGTTCTTATCATCGCTATGGCAGCATCACCTGCATGGCATGTGATGTTAATGACCTTATCTCCCTTAGTAGATTCACTACTTTTTTTTATTCTTAAAAGCGTTTTTTTATATATATTTATTCTACTTGTGTAAGAAAAGGTTTTTAGCGTATATATTGTTGTGCTATATTTAGTTATAAAGGTGCTAAACTTGGTTTGCTTCTTTGTTGTTCTCAATATGTGTCATTTTCTTAATGTTCATATTATTTATGTCCCAAATTGAGGTGTTTTAACTCCTGGGAATAAAATTCAACGTATTATACTTGTAAAATACTTTATGTTGTATGATAAATACATATAAAAAAAATTTAAAAAAAATAACGTCTTGCAGCAACAAAGCGCATTGAGGAATGACATTCGCGAAACGTCATCCTTTAATAGACCTCATCATCTTTATAGAAAAAAGTCGTTAAAAAGACCATTTAATTTTCTTAGATTATTTGGTATTATTATTATTATTATTATGGATAGTTTAAATAGGGCCATTTTTATGAAAATCACCCCAAGGGCACTGTACAATAAATACTAACTAAGGCAAAACTACCACGTATTAATCTATTTTAAAAATAAATACGGGTAAAAATTAGGTTCTTCCAACAGTGTTTTGAATTACACAGTGTCTAAAATGGCCACTTAAACAAGTCAATGACAGGTCATACGCCCTGTACATAAGCTGTCAATTTTCCCTAGATGCCCAAAACAACGCAGCACACCTTTCTTGATTCTGTCGATAATGCCTGTCTCACCCTTACATAGTTCACGGATCTCGAAATGTGTGCACCTATCATACATCGTTTTACCACACATTCGCGTGAGACCTACATATTGACTTGTCATATCACGAAACGCTTGAATTTTAATTTTGTGCCTGTCAAGTAAAAAGCCTCTGGACGTATGTTATAAAAAAATATTAATAGTTTTCTGCGTACAAAGAATATTGAATAAATAAATGCGTTATCGTTTGTTTTAATTAAAAATCTAAATTTGTAAATTCTCAATGTTTAACACAATCCAAATGAAAAACTTAACAGTTTAGGACAATGATTGTGCAATTGATATTGGAATTTGCCTCTCACGTTGGCAACACAGGCGGCAGATAACTGTTGCGCTCACAAACAACCCCAGATTAAAGGCGCCCGCCACCCTCTCCCCCCGGCTGGAAGAGGGGCGGGGAGGGGCGCACACCCCCCTCCCCCGCGCATGCGGCCTCAGGCGTCCTGCGCGCGCACTCCTCCGACACTTCTTCCTTCCCTGTCACACACTTCGCCATTGTCAGGCGCCGAGAGCGGACGCGTACGCACCGACGCCGCTAGTTCGCAGCGGACCGTCCCTTCTCACATTCGTTTTATAAATAAAATCTATCGAACCGTGAAAAGCGCTAAAAAAGTTAAGTAAAATTAGTGGTTTTCGTTTTTTGACGTGTCAGCCGTAATAATTTCTCGATCCTATCAACATTGACGGGTGTATGTCTCCGATTTCCCCGCGCGCCGCTCCTCCCAACCCCTGGATGAATCGCGGAAGCTTTTTCGCGTAAAGTTGCACTGTTATCTCCTCGGCAGAGCTTTCCGTGAATACCGCGACAGTCCGGAAACGCGAAACAGACATCAATCTACAACCGTCACCCGCGATAACGAGAATATTTACTTAGTTACCGGTAGTTACTAACCGGAGTTATCGGATACGGAGTGATCAGTGAGGATTTATCCGACTTTAGTGTTGACGATGCGAACCTTGTGATTTCAGTTCGGTTTATTTGCGTAAATTATTGACCCTCCGGTAGACAATAATGAACAGGGTAAGCGCGGTGGGATGTGATTGTCGGTGCTAGATTAGTGTCTCGAGTCGCCAGGATTGACAGAGACGGCTTCGGGATGACGATGAAGTCCATGGGCCGGTACGGGGACCGCTATGGGGACGGAGACGAAGCCCTGGGCCCCGTGCCTCCGCCCCTGCCCCGAAGGGCCCCCCGGAACATCTACGCCGAACCCTTCGCCGACCCCAGGTACCCCTTGTTACTTGTGTCCCCATCTCGCCCGATATTCTGATCACCGTTTTATGTGTATTATATTTTTATGTCCTTTCTCCCCTCGTATTTTATTTTCAACGTACTTTGATGGATGTGTGTTTTTTATCGTCAACTATTACGCGCCCCGGATCTGTATATAGGTTTAATGTACACACTACATCTACATAATTCCCGCATACAGATTCTATAAAATGAAAACCGGTTTTATTATTTTTTTTACCTTTGAGTCTCATCGAATTTGCATTATCTGTTTATTCTTTGAACATTAATGTGAAATATTACACCCTTCTGCTCTCATTTTTTACGACACTGGTATGATTTGCTTAAATTGTAATAATATAATAACGAATTACTTATTAAAAACCGTATAAAAATCTTATAAATATTAAAAATATTTACATTGAATATCTACTTACACAAATTTTAAAAAAAGCTATTTTCAGTCTCGTCAAACAAAACTAAATCTTGCAAAAATTGAAAAAAAAAACAAATGATTTGAGATCTTTTAATTTATACCTAACTCTTGTAGGTACTAGTACTTTTACAAAACGAATATTAACGTTTTTATTCGTTGAAAATTTGCGTACTTTAAAAATATGTACTTATTTCAAGTTAGTTGCTGATTTTCACAAGGAACGGATAATGATGACTCTATTTACAATATAGCAGACATAATTATTTTGTAAATTCTCCAAACTTCAGACTACACCGGCTCGGAAACGAGTATGGAGAAATTGATGTTTTGTTTTCCACAGTCAGTTTTTAGATTAAAAATTCTTACGGTGATAAAATCAAAATAACTTACGTTATTCGAATGCTATAAAAAAGTCACGCATGCATAAAATGTATAATAAAAAGGAAGCGAGGTCTATATGCAAAGACAGACTAATATAGCGTTCTATCCTCTCTGTGTACTCCTACGGGGAAACTGCGTGATGGTTCGTTAATTTTAATATTTTTTCGTTTCGTTTATTTCTATACATTTTTACTTTAATCTGTTCTTTAAATATTACCATTCCAAACAATAAAATAATATCGTAATTGTCCAAAATAAATTATAAAATATTGTCTACTTGTCTCTCTTGTCTACAAAAATGTTGATATACGCAAAATACTGTTTACACTTTATTACAGTATTATTTAGTGAATACATATAATTGGATGGCAGGCTCTACTTTGTATACATTTTACATAGTTTTTTAAAATATTAATTTAACATGTACATTTGTTTGTATTCTAAATAAATAAAATGAAAAATAAATTAAAAAACACAATTTTTAAAAGGCTATCTATCTATCTATCTACTGTTCACACGTAATTAAAAACTTTTTTTAATATTTTTTTGAAATATTTTTTTTTTATCGGTCTCGGGTTCGATTCCCGACATGGTTGATATGAAATATTTATTTTAAAGGGTGTCACCACACTAGAATATTTCATAGTCCGTGGACTGGTATCTGAAGCGTAAGACTGATCATCTTACCTTCATGTAACAAAAATGATCAAGATAAGCTGGTGTACCAATGCAGTGCCCTATGCACCATTAGGTGCGGAAAGGGAATAATAATAAATAATTTCTACAATAAATTAAACTAATTAACATAATTGCAATGATCTTTGTCATAAAATGTTTAAAAAATTAGGTGCGGAAAGGGAATAATAATAAATAATTTCTACAATAAATTAAACTAATTAACATAATTGCAATGATCTTTGTCATAAAATGTTTAAAAAATATTTTACACGTTGCGTTTTACGAACTAAGAAGTGGGTAGGTAATTAAAAATCTAATGTTATTTATTTTACTTCAATGGTCAATGTAAATTTCGCTTGAAAAATTGTATGTTGCTTCAAATAATTGGGTAACTGTGATATTTTATATCGGTTCTTTATTCTTCATATGTATTAATAAGAAGTTTCGCCAAGTCAATTTAAGTATTAAAATATATTTTTAAAAATACAGTTCCGACCCTTCCATTGCAGGACAGATGTTTTCAAATTGACCAATAATGAAGTTTGCATTGATGCAAGTACAATACTAATTATGCAAATTCTCAGACCTTTTTCAAAAAACACTTGCAAAAAACCTGCCTTTATGACCCCCCTATAAGAATGTATTGCGTGGATTCGCATTGTTCACTAAGGCTTTAAACATGCACGCGAACGCTAAATGTCGTCTGTATCACCCTTTTGAAGAAACAACTTCAAAAACGGGTTGTGGTCCTGTGGCTAGTGTCGTGGATTCACGGATCAGAGGTCCTACTCTGCCACAACCTGACTCCAATTTTTTTAATGAGTTATTTACAATTCGATGAAAATGACCCATAAAGTTGGAATATTTGCGTATATCATAGATACACACATACTTATATTTTTATTTTTAAAAAGCGTGTATTCATAATAAATGTTTGTCCCGCATTCAAACATTTTTTCTAGTTAACAATTATACTCGCCATCATTATTTACCTTTCCGCACCGAGTGGTGTATTAAGCACTGCATTGGTGCACGAAATTCAGCGTATTTCGATCATCTGTTAAATGAAGGCAAATTGATCAATCGCTTCAGGTACCACTCCAAGGACAGTCAAATATTGCAGTGAACCTTAGAATTCATAAAAACATCATAAAATAAGCTCGCCCCCTACCTAATAGCCCGATACTTTACGGATCTGGGCTTGGAGGGGGAAATTTAGCACAACGTAAACTCTCGCCTTCCACACAGTAGCCAGGATCTTTATAGACCTGGACTTGGAGGGCGAGAACTATTCACGGGGAACCGTCAAAATAGATCTTCACAGGTCGCAGTGACGTCAGGAGCTTGTATAGTACTGATTCCCGCCACTGAGAATAAGAACCTTAGAATATATTTGAATCGGGTTGTGGTACCGTGGCTAGTATTGCGGACCCAAGGATCAGAGGTCCAAGATTCAAACACCACTCTACTCTGACATGCTTCCCATTTTATAATAGTGAGTTATTTACAACTCGTTGAAAATGACCCCAAATGTGGAAAATTTGGGTAAATTTTAAGAACGTACATATTATTTTTTTCTATAAAAAAAAAATTAGAATAATTAACATTTCATGTTGCCCTGTTAGTAATCGAACCCGGGAACTTGAGAATTTTAAGCACATAAAAAAAAACAAATAAAGTCACTATTAATAACAAATATGAATGTCAATATTTTTATAATGGTAAAAGAATATTAAACGCATTTATGTTTTTGAATCTTAATAAACAAAATTTAACCATGAAAGGTTTCATTTATAAATGATTAATTTGTAGTTTTAAGAGATCTCATTTTGGATCTTAATTGACTAAGTTAACAATGAAAACGTTTAAATTTGACTCTCAAACTAGGCGGTCAAGTGGACATTTCTGGGCATCAAAAAAAGTAAAGAAAATACATGTCAAAATTTGAACACTGCGTTTGCTGTATTCAAATCTTTTTAAATATATTAAATATGGTACATTACTTAATTGTTAATTAAATGTATGAACGCACTGACCACAAGTTTTCTCAGTACACAAATCCACGTGGAATGTACTCGTATGTGGGAGTGATAAACTGCTTAGTTGTTGATATAATATATCACATCAATGTTTGCTAAACTGATGTCAAGTGGTTTAGCAAACTCGCATCTCGGGCGGTCATTTACGCTCTTCTATTATTCTGCATCGTGCATTTTGTTTTATGCAACTGTCCTCAGAATTCATTGTTTTCTCCGAGCTTAATTTATTTTATGACAAACATCATCTAATTTTAGTTGCGTTAGAGCAGATTCCCGCAGTTTTGAGTCCAAAGGTTTTTGAACCGATATAATAATAAATACGTCCGTGTTTGTCAGATCCATATTCAGAAAACATGTAAAAAAATACTACTTTTTAAAAACTTACATGCTAAAAATTGCTTTAAAGTTTATTTTTTTGCTATTTTTAATACTTTTAGTAGAAGGTTTTTTTTATTTTTAAATCAAAATTATTGATGTTAGTTATCGGTTGAAAATAATATTATTAGCAGCAATTGAACTAAATATATTCGACGCTGTTTATTTACTATCAGAAATGCAATTAGTGTTTTAATTTAATTTTATACTTAATCCTACAAGGAAATTTTAATTACATTTAGTAAGCAGTAAATTATTAATAGGGCGAAAGAAACGCAACCGCAAATTGAAATATTTTGCAATTATAAATACAATTAGGAATTCAGTATTTTGTCAAAATTTACCCGAAAGCCATTGTTGTATACTTTGCGGGCATTAAGGGCCTTTTTATAGCGATAAGCTGTCTCATTAACATAACTAACCGCAGGTCCAGCTTAGTGCTTTGGAAATGATCTAAATTCGTAAATATCGTTTAAAAGCTCTCGGCGGAGTCAAAAGCTCTCTCGCTCGAATTCGCGACATAAACATCCGGACGCTTTCGCGTATTAAAGAAAAAAACAGCTCCGCGTAATATCATTTGACTTCAAAAAGAGCCACTCGCGAATCGGAATTGTACAAAACATAATATTCTCCAGCGGAAGTGATAAGTTGAAAGCGTTTCAGCGCCTGTGTATAAAAAATTCAAGATAAGTGCCAGACAAGAAGTCAAGTACGGGGTAGTTACGTACAATAGGACCAAGCGGGGTAGGATGAAGGACCTTTTGTGGCAGAAAAAGGGTGCGTTACCTGCAGTCGTGTGAATTACACATTATTTCGGTTCATTCTCTGTGTCCACATCTTGGCGTGGTGTTATAACCACCAAAATTAATTTTTACTTTTGCACAATGTTTTATAAGCCAAACCCTTTTTAAACATGCATTTTAAATCACTTTTCTTTTGATAAAATATTGCTTTTTACTCGCGTAAATTACATTTCGTTTTTATATTAAAATAAATTTACAAAACAAACGGAAAAAAATAGTTTTTGATTAGCAGCTGAGTTTTGTCATTGCATTATTTCGTTACCACACAGTGTGTTTTGTTACCTTTATAATTTCAAATATTTTTATGGTATTGTTTATTCAAAAATATAAAATTGCTTAAAAGGCACATAAATCTATAAAACTGAATAGTTATCATAGGCATAAATTAGGAACTAAACAAAAAACGAATATATTATGCAATACACTGTGTCGGTAAGAACTCTGACTGCCTACATTAATATTTATTGTTCTCTAGGTCTAGGCAATCTAATAAACTGCGGACCATCCATAAAATATATCATATCATTTTATTTTATTTCTCCAATAACCTAAATATTCGAATAAACAAATCAGAAAAAGTCATAAATTTATTATTCTGACAAAAATGAGACGCGGAGTATAAAGCATTTGGCCAAAGGCAATTTCACCATCCGAAGAGGAATATTTGTATTCATTTCGATTTTATGAATTTATTTAAAGCCACGCAACCGTTGCCAATCTACCACAAAGATGAATGGACCGCGCGAGTATAGAAATAGAACGAATTTCAGATCTTATGAATGAACTTTTATTTCGTTTTGTCTATTGCCACTCTTGGAAACATACCGCAGATATTTCTATAGTGAATCTTTTAGGCGTATACGCGTGGCACTTTTCTTTTCACCATTATGAATGATGAAATAGGTTGAGTTCATAAATGCGCTCCCTTCATTGTGTTCCGTTTACCCATTAGTAATTAATTGGTATGCTTTTCGGCACCAACGCATTTTGAGAATTTGTGAGAAAATCTTTCGAACGCTTTGCATAAAGGCAGATTTACATTGAGTCAGTTACTGACGTCAGTACTGGGGGGAGCGGACTGAATTCAAATTAAACACCGGGAATATTGAAGTAAGTACTGACGCGACAGCGCTGTAGTGACGTGAAATAAATTTATACGATAGCAGTACCGAAGCACTGACTTGGCTTGTGTTTAAAGTCAGTAACTGACTCAATGTAAAGCTGCCTTTATACTTAGATTATAATATTTCATCTTAAAGAACATAATTTAAAAAAAAAAAAAAAATTCACAACAGCATTTAGCAAATGTGTTCTCTAAAAATATGCTTGCCGTATTAAAAAGACATAATATGCCAATTATTGTAAAGTGATATGAAACGAAATTTCAGCCTCCTTTCAAGACCAAATATTTTGATAAACTACGAGTAGGTATTCGATAATTTTAAATGCATCAAAAGAAGTGATTTATAACAAAATATGGTTGAATTTAGGATACCCCCGAATGTTTACCATATCACAAGATAATGGTAAAATATGGGGCAATAAAGGCCCTTTAAAAGAAATTGACCGAGTAGTAGTTCTGTGGTCACATTCGTTCCGCTTTTGCGGAATGAATCTTGTGGAATTCATCAAACTGCCACAGCTATCCTGCGAACTATTAATATCAATAAGGAATCCCGTCGCAAATCCCTCGGACGCTATCAGACGAATCTACAAAATGTACTCCAGATCCGAGCGACAAAAAAACTTCCCCATAGCACTTGGGGTGCGGTGGAAAAAATCGTTTAAACGTTCGTCTTCTTCCTCTTACCACCCTTTTCGTTCCCGAGTAGGGCTAGCACTCCGAAAATATTATTTCCACACTAAGACAATAAAAACTCGAAGTAAAAAAACTAAAAATAAAGTACCGTTTTCCTTTCTCTATTTCAGTACATGATGTTATAGTTAAGGAAAGGAGCGCTGAATTTCACATTATCGCCGAGTATTGAAACTCAGATCAAACCTACGGGCGATTTAATTAAATCTTTGGAGTTTCTGCGTTTTTGTGACTTAAACCAAAAAGCTTGGTCTCATTTAAAACAGATGCTCTTATGTGTCTAGGTTCAAAAATAAATTGGGTAACTTTACGAGTCAAAATCGAGATAAAGATCGCAGTCAGGCTGTCTCTCGTGGCTGACGGATATTAATTGCGGTTCATGTTTAATGTTTAGCCACAAACTTAATTACGAAATCATTTAAACGGAGATTGATAGGTCTAAATGGCGTTTTTTTTAATTAGGAGCATTCTTTTTTTAACAATATTAAATATGTATAATGTTTATATTAATTTTAAATGAATGCATGGGTGGGAAGTCTACACCAATTTAAGTTGAAGATGACAAATTTTGTGATTTCACATACACTTTTCAGATTTTTAAACGGTAAGGTTTTTAGTAGTGTTAATTAAACTAATGTCCACCAGTTATAACCGTAAAATGTACATAACTACGACATTGATCATTACCAGAATCTTCAATTCTCTTCTCTACCTAGGGAGATATTATAATAATATACCTGCATTTAAAAACACCATAAGAGACCTATTACAACAGGGATGCAGAACATTTAAGAGAAGGTAATATAGAAGTCTAGGCATCTACAGGGCATATGACCTTCAATGGCTGGTTTAAGTGGCCACTTTACATACTTTGTAACATTCACCATTCTACCCATATTTGAACATGTACATTCCTTCAATTCTTTCATCTGTAGATGTTTGTGAAATTAAAGAGGTTTAACTTTTGTACACTTTCTACCCTGTTTTTGTACAGTAAATCCAATAATAAACTATCGCTAATAGTAACGAATGGTGCTAAGGATCTTGCGCGCGGTTCACATATTTAAATTGAATTAAATTGTTAAATATGTCACAAATTCCATTCTATTCTTGCCTCTGGATTCAGTTGGTAGCCCTAAGCCACCCTCGCTATCTGCATCCCTCCACCTTCCCCTCGCATCCTCCACCCCCACCCCCTCCCACACCACCCTAGTGCTGACGGCACTGAATTTATCTAACTTGGAATAGCCACTATCACGATGTGTAGGAAGCATTCGAACTAAGGATGGTCTTTACCTAGTAAAAGGAACATACTAGGCATAATGCTCTACTATATTTATGTATGAAAAAGTGCTTCCATTAATGCAATAAAGTCATTATGAAATCATTTTTTAAGTCATTTAATATGTCTGAGATGTGCCTTTAATATACAAATAAAATATGTTTCTATTTTAATTATTTATATTTATTTTTATTATTTTATCATCTCCTAATGAAAAAACACAACTAAAAAGGTGCTGCCTAAACACAGAAAATTCCTAGCCAATCGATACTGAGTAAATGTTACTATATCAATGATGTTACTCCATTGTCTCTGTTTAAATTACGTCTGAAGAAACATTTCCTTTCTCTTCCTTAATCTCTCCTCCTTTCCTCTTTTTTTCTTTTTTCCTATTAAGTAATTGTATTGATTTAAGGTAATTTATACACAAATACATTTATTTCTATTTTTAAATATCTTAAGCTTTTTTCTATCTTTATTTTCTATTGAATATGTTTTAACTTGAATAGTAAAAATAAAACTGTTATTTTATTGGTTGGTTGGAAGAAATTGCCATTTGGTAATAAGCCGGCCAATGTACAATGAACATTATGTACAAAAAGTTATATAAATAAATAAAAATAAATAAAATTGAGATTAATATGATTTTTCCGTAACTTGGAGAGTTTCATTTGAAACAGTTGCATTATTGGGCAAAAAAAGGGGAAATGAGTAACTTAAAAGCCTGGAAAAAAATATAGAAAAACATTAGTTTTTAACATAAGTTTTGTCAGTTTATTTTTTCAAATTTAAATATGAGCACCAAAAGTAAAACAAAATACTAAAAATTTTACGTAATTTTTAAGAAAATTTTTTGCTCCTTAGAGCTCCGAATATCTTAATATTGTATTTGTTTTACATTACAAACATCATTTTATTTTATTACAAATTACAAGCCTTCAAAACGAAGTGTCGAAGAGACAAACGCTAGTATTTTCGAGGGAATAAAGTAGGAAACTTTTAAACAATCTTTACTATTTTGTTTCACTTTTTGTGCTAGTTTGTTCATTTAAAAAAAACTCACACAACTTAGGTATGTTAACATCCATAAGCTTATATATATATATATATATTTAATGTATTTTGCAATTGTCTAAAGCGGTTATTTTAACTTTAATGTTATTCAACAAAATCTGTCATATTTCTTCCTATTTTAGAGATACATTTTTTTTTAATTAAAAGAAATATTTGCGTTCGTATAATTTACGCAAATATTTCATTTTGAGGGCCATTTTAGAGTCACTATTAAAAAATGGGAATCAAGTTGGGGTAGAGTGGGATTCGAACCAAGGACCTTTTATCCGTGAGTCCGAGACACTAGCCACGGGACCACAACCCGATTCATTTTATATTATTATTATATATTATTTTATTATTTACGAAGGACTTTTAAAACACCGAAAGAATTATAGTTTTTACTTTCTTTTTTAGTTTTCCGTTATTGATTAACTCAAGTTATTTGATTAAAAAATGAGCGATTTAAATATTTGTAAAATATAATATTTTTAACGTTACGAAGATAACGCCTGCTTGTTAACTGGATTGATTACTAACTCTAATGAAAACGACGTCCACATATTGATGTGAAAATTCAGAAAGATATTTGAGGCATGCGGCCTGCCTTCCATCAGTCCTCCAATCATTAATCTCTTCAACTGTAGAAGTTTTATTTGATATTAATGATGATCTAAAGACTGGGTAATTATTTAGCGCCAAGGACCCACCGAACACAGCGGGGTGGAATAATCAAGATTCCCCATCAAAATATATTCGAGGGAATCGATGTTTAATTGATGGCATATCTAATGTTAATGGCGGGCCATTTTAGTTTAACACCGCTCATCAATAATTGGATTTGCATACTTATAACTGATGTAATAATCTGAATTGTAATTAATATTGTTAAGTTTTAAGTAACAGGTGTGGTTATTGGGAAGACGTACATACATATACTCTAAGTATATAGGTACACAATATATAAGTGTATTTATTTATAATGGAAAACGCCTAAAAGAAAACTTAGTTCTTAAAAATAGTAAAAATAATACCTACCCTCGGGTCTTTGAGCCCTTACCACATGGGTTTTTTTTATATTAAAAAAAATACACGTACCTACGAGAGTTTCCAATAATATAAAAACGTATCGGAAAATTGTCGTCAGTAACCAGTTGTATTTACTCTACTAGTTTGTAGCGGTTGGTAATTTATGAAAATATGTTCAAAAGGATTTTAAATATTTATCCTTAAGGAATAGAGAAATTTAGTATTTAAATTTACTTTTTTCATTTGGTTTATTGAGCATACAAAAAATAGTAGTTATGAAGAGAATTTGAATGCTGGGGGAGGCAGAGAAGGGCGAGTGACGTGTTGAGCGCCCTTACATATGTCCATTGGGCACTGCGCGCATAGACAACAAAACCTTCCCGCTTCTTAATCTCTGGTCCCCGTGTAACACAATCAGTCTAATTTTCTAAACGCAGTCCTAGGATCATAAATTATAGCGGTGCTCAACCACATTTTAAAATAAACATTCCATGTCGATTCCCGTCAGGATGAAAGAGTGTGGGGATGTTACACATTGTGTAAAGTGGCCACTTAAACCAGCCAATGAGCCAATGATAGTTCATGAGCCCTGTAAATGCTAAGACTTCCAGTTTTCCTTCTTAAAAATCTTGAGTGAAATCCTGCCTGTCTACAAACATTTGGACATACTCTAAACATTGTCAAATTATCATGTTTAAAAAACTCGAATAATTTATCATAAATATTCAAATTCATATTACTGTATCAAAGTTATAATGGAAATGAATAAAACCACGCAAACATATTGTATAACAAGATCGTTTTATTTGTCCTTCGAAATGTTTATTTGTGTTGAACAATTTATCCCCTCTTCCATAAACAGCAGCCACTATGATGTATTGCTCCGCTCGAGGAAGAGTCATTGATTAATCTATTTCTTTCATCAGATCGAATCCGTCAGCAGGTAACGCCAGCGGAATGAAAAATTACCGCCGTGTACACAGTAATAAATTTAATAGTTTATCGTCCTGGATATATTTATTCTGATCAGATAAACATAATAAAAATCTGACCCTTCGACAAAGGAATTATTAAACCTTCGACGAATAACTCAATTTGTAAAATATGTATAAACTATTAGCAATGTTACCTAATAGTTTAAAAAAATATATATATATAAAAGCTCATAGAGTTGAAACTTTTACCATTTTGTCAGTTGGTTTACTTCACCCTCAATGGGCTCATGTTATCTATGTTAGTTGAAGCGTACACCAACCCTCACTTTATTGATGAACATCCTCCCACCGACAAATTATAAAAGAGCAGTGTCCCTCCTAAATATTTAAATTGTTAGCTTTTGTTACTAGAACTAAGTTATTTACACCCGAAACTGCGTCGGTCCGACTAATTGTACGAAATAAATTATTCAGGCTCTTCTTTCTCGGGCAGGTCAAGTGAAGCCACCCCTTCCCACGGGGCGTGCGGGACGTGCCGCCACCTACACCTAGCCGCCACTGGGCACACGTTTCCAACGAATTTAACCTCATACTTGCTCAGACTGCACTTTTAGATTGGATTATTGCGAGGGCCGTGGCGTGCACTGGGTACTGGGTATGCTCCGAGCGCTGGACTAACATTTCGCTCTTTCGCTGCCCCAATTTTAAGGTGCATTCCAAAATGATTCCGACTTAAATTAACGTCAATTGGATTGGAAACTTTTAACTTTTAAAACAAATACGTGAGAACGAGAAACTTTAGTTCGGGATATTGGATATAAAAAGTGTTTTCTTACACGTGGTTAAAATTAAAGCATTTAATTGTACAGTAAAGTTTCTCGAAAATGTATGAAAAAATTCATGAAAATTAACTAACAAATTACAACAGGGATGGAGAACATTTAATAGAAGGATATATGTAAGGCCAGGCATTTACAGGGCTTATGACCTGTCATCGACTGGTTTTTTTTTTTAAAGAGAAATACTAGAGTTCTTATTATTTACTCAAATATTTAAATTTTATGACCATTTCCTAAAAGTCGTAAATAACTTGTGCTGGAAAAAATGGAAACCGAGTTGTGGTAGAGTGGGATTTGGACCTGAGACCATTGGTCCATGAGTCCACAATACTACCACGAGACCACAACCCGGTTTAAGTGGCCACTTTACACACTGTGTAACATTCACCATTTTGCTTATGTTTGAACATCCATATATCTTCAACCCTTCCATCTGTTGATTTTAGTGAAGTTAAAGAGCTGAAACCTTGTTGTGAAGAGATTCATCCGACCAAATTATTTCATATACCTACTAGGCACCGCCCGAAAACAATTTTCCAATTTTTAAACTTCTTAGACCAGTTGGTTTTGACTCCCTAGGGGATGAAATCCAGTCTTTTGTCTACAAACTCAAAATATTGTCAGGAAAAAGAACTACTTTGCAATGTCGCAAGTTTACCACGTGTTAACGATAGCCAATAAATTATTGGATATTGCAAACAAAACATTTTTTTATATTTTTTTTATTTGAAATTTATTTATAAACCCTTACGGATTATTACATTCATTTTACATAGAATAATATATACATTTTTTATTCATACTCTGTTGTTCAAAATAATATTTTTTACGTCTTTTGAAAAGTTTGTCTGAGTTTTTTGTTTTGTTTTGTCTGGTAGTTTATTGTATAATTTCAGTCCCTGGTTCATTAGTCTTGATTGTCCTTGTCTTGTTTTAGAAAGTTGAATATGGTATTTGTCTGATATTCTCGTATTATGTCCATGTTGAGTACAACTTTTTACAAGTTTTAGTTCTTCGTCTACAATTACATTAGTGGCTAATTTATGGATAAATTTTAATGATTCTAGTTGAAAGAGTTCAGTTATATTTAATTGCTTGGTTTGTTTAAAAAGTTCTCTAGTTGCAGTTGTTTCGTTGTGGTGGCAACCGGCCACAGATTTCCAGTTTTCGGGGTAGCCATATTTTAGCGTGTTTTGACGATTAGCGGGTACAACTTATAACTGTACGGGGTTCCATTTTTAAATGTCGGAAACAAAAACAAATTGTTTTCCTTTTTCACAAACTAATCCGATCATGTCAAATTATATCGTAGAATGAGTGCAAGTCATTGGTTCGTACAATAAATGTCAGTTAAACCAATGTTTTATTTGCTTCTTGTCAGTTTTGTTTTATTACTCAGACGTGTGTTTTGAACACTCACCGACCAGAACTTTACTCTTGACATCGCGGGCAGTGTAATTTCGATGGATTTTCAAAAAAGTTTTAAAAAATCATAGCGACGATAATGCTAGACATAAAATAATAATTTTGATTTAGTTTGACAGTCTATGAACAATTTTTGATATAAAAAATAAAACATTGAACTTCCTCATTACTAGACATTACGTTTATAAGTATAACTCGCCGGAATAGCAAGTAGCGAAAAACATTATTTTCTCGAATTCATTGTTTTCGTTTGAGTCTCAAATACGCCACAAATGTTTTCATAATACTTATCATACCGACGTACCTACGTCCAAAACATGAGCATACCCTTTGTCACCGACGAGTTGGGAAATATAAAGGGTTGAAACTATTGTTTAAACGCCCCTTCCAAACAGTAGCAAAAATATTTACCGCGACTCATTATAAATTAAAGGGATTAAAGTGTTCTCTTCAACACAAACGTTAAGCAGTCAATGATATGGTTCCTTTCTCTCTGGGGCTCTATTTGTGGCAGGATTGTATGCCACTCAAGCTCCGTACGTGGGAGACGCTAAGGGTACTGACTTTTCAGTGTACAGAGTACACGCATCCCCCGACGTCACGTGTCTGAAGTGTAATGAAATAAAGTCTTCTTTGTATCAATTTTGCAATTATGTTGAATCCCACCTGTGCCTGTGTGCAGTGCGACTCCACTAATACGATGACAATTTTCTCCTGGTTTATTTAGCGGTTTGTTAAGACTCCTGAATAGAGCGCAGAAGAAAGCCCTTTGTATCAAGTTATAAATTATGCTGGCTTGTTCTCCGCTTACCTTAGGAATCACAACTTGTGAGTTTCTGTTCCGAAAACATCATCGTTCATTTCGGATGTTGACGTATTTATTTTTAAATAATTTATAATGCACGAATTCGTCCAACGCAACGCTTCTACGAAGTCGTTTGATTAATTGATTTATTTATCTTTTTTACCATTATAAAAAAAAGCTTGACGACAATACTCCTGCCTTCCTTCTTTCGGCGTTTTATCGACTCGACGCTGCTATAAGATATAAACATTTTGGTCAAATTTGCAATTCAAATTATTCACGCCCTTTATCAATCTTTATGTCTGTGAAATTATATCTCCCTGCATAATATTCAAATTATGCAAAATATTTCAATGTTAATATTTCATTACGTATGCATATTAACAAGTGGTTATTTTTCTACGTCTCAAACAACAAGAACATTTAATAAGCCGCCTTTGACGTCATACTCAGAAGGAATAAAGAAGTTTAACATAACTTTCTAATAGGTTATGAAGTACTTTCAAACAAGCAATGAAATGCTATTTTTCTTGCTCTTAGTTTAAAATAAAACACCATTTTATATTTTTTCTCATATACTTCGATAACGGAAAGTAACTACTACTAAACTTCTTTTATTACTAATTTATATTATACGACTACTGTACTCTACTGAATCATATTAAAAAAAAAAAAACTGGTCATTTTAGACTCTAACTAAGCAAATTAATAATTGTTTTTAAAAAAACATATTTTATGGCGTTTCCAGCAAAATAATTACGAAGATCTATTTAAAAAAAATATTTTTTTCAAGAATGTCAGTTACCAATGTTAATTCTAGTTTTTTCAACTAATAGATGGTTATACTGTGTATTTATTTTTTATTTATTTATTTATACTTTTACATGGTTTGTATTCTATTTTTAAAATATAATAATGTTCCCGCACTGGGGTGTCCCGTGCCGGGGGAAACATTTTACAAAATGTGAAAAATGCCTTAAATTAGTTATTTAACAAAGTTGATATAATAATAATAATAATAAAAATACGTAATTTAATCTAATCAACCTAATTATCATTAACATATTAACTAATACACAATTCTCAATGGCGTAATGCAGATACTTTTGCTTGATTTCAGGTGAACTAAAAATAGATGTAGAATTTTTATGGTTTTTATACAATATAATACTTTTTATTTTACCGTCTATTATGTAATTTTAAGTGATATTCTAAACACCCCTCCGTATCAGACTCGCGAAAATTCCTTCAAAAATTCAAGATACATCTCGTCTTAAACGGCGCCCCCTCTGAGACGCTAATGGGGTTAAAACTCTTGAATATTAATGCGAGGTTAAAATATTATGTAAGGTGTTCATACTAGGGTCCTCTCCCTCCCTCTACCCTGCCTGTCTCTCTCTGACGACATTTTGAAGTGCGATCATAAAGAGAAGAGAGAAGAAGAGATGAAGAGTCTGTGATGAGGAAAGGGTGAGGAAATGGTGCTCGGAGATCAGCGTGGGATTTAATTAAGAGCAAATGAAGAGGTTGTAGTACCACTGTTTGGCCACAACTCACCTGTTGGGGTGAATGCGTCAAACATTTACAGTAATGAGGATCTGCACGACTTGGAAAGCATCAAGGCACCTTTAACTCCGAATAACTATTTTAAAACAAATGATGGTACATTTTAGCAAACATCGTAAATTATGTATACCGATTTCCAGGCGCGCAAGTCTTTATCGAGGCGTTCACTTATGATTACTCAAACAACGATTTCTTTACACCGATACCAGTTTTCACCAAACAATAACTAACTAAATATTTTTCATAGCAAATTCCACGAATAAAACAGAGTTTTATGAATAAATAGCTGCACTCACTGGGTAAAACACAACATTTACTTAAAAACACTCGACAGCGCGGCGCATAATTGCATTTTTAGTATTATAAAGAAATCTATTGCCGGTACGTACATTATGCTTCTAAAAAAGTGTTGTGAATGACCGCACGGTGGCGTGAGTAATAAATTGACCTGTGCGGTACGTTCTCCAGTTCAGTAGAAATATTATATCTTGATGACATAATTAAACGTTTTTTTGACAGGTTTTAATTTGGCTAACGTATTCATGAATTTTCCACGTATTGTGCGGTGGATACAAGTAATCAAAACAAAATATAAAACATTTTCAGTGCGTTTAATTCAAAGCATATTTGCCCGACAGCCGCGTAAAAAATGCCTTCCGCACACAATTACTTTTTTTCAATTTCCCGCGTTCGGGAATATTAAAGCGCGGTAAATTTTATAAACGCTGCATTCAATGGCATATAAAACAGGTTTCTATTGTCGTTATGTTTTTCCAACAAAAGGAGAATCGTAGGTATTTTATTTGCCTCATAGCGGCGATGGCGATGGTCGGCCATACTTTAGTATTAACAGACGTAGGACAATCGCAATGACAACTGAATTAATAGTCTGCTTGACAAGTTAGTGGAGTGATGAAAGGAGACCGAACACGCCTAGCGTGCATTTTATTTTATACTATTTCTAGGGATGACCATGTATTAACAAATAAAAATAATAATATTGCTTTAGATCAAGTCTAGCTGTAGTGCCTTTGTCTAATTAAGCTTAATTACTTTACCTGTTGTTTTACATCGGGCAATTAATTGTCTTTTCTACGAGTTCGGAGTACCCAATTATTTGCTTGAATATTTAATGTCATCTTTAATATTTAACAGTCGATGTTTTCAGTTCCCACGAATATACTATGTTTACTTTATCAGTAATTAAATATTAGACCTCATGCATTATCGGAAGAACTAAGAAAAACGACTTATAGCCAATTGCACCATAAAAATAAAAGTTTAAAAAAAAATATTAATAGTGTTGGATTTACATCAAAATGGATGAATTTGTTTGCTTTATCTTACACTTTTTTGCTATACATTTTGCTCATTTTATTTATTTATTTATTTATATATACGCCCAATGGGCATTTTTATGGACATATTTATACGTAGAAAATTATTTAGAAAGACTCAATGGTTTATAGTAGACTTTGTGGGAGTGGAAGCGGGAGAGAGGTGTTTATAATTGAATTTAATTCAGTGATCGTTTGAAAGAATACAACTTTTTATTAAAGAAATCAAGACTGATATGTTTGTTGGCAGACCTAAGAATTATGGGCATAGGGGAATGAAAACTATAGTTTGTTCTATAGTTATATAAAGTAAGTTTTCTGGGGTTTCTAGTTGGGATATTTAATTTTATTGAGCTCCGTAGTTCAGGCGCATCAAATAGTGAGTTGAGAATTTTAAATAGGACTATAAGGTCGGATTTATTTCGACGGTCTTGAAGAAAAGATATATTCAAGGTAGTTTCTAACTCATTATACGTATATAAGTCTCTGGATATGCCCAACCTCCAGCCTATCTTTCTTAAAAACCGATGTTGAACTGGTTCAATATTCTTATACGAAAACGAAACAATTACTTGTATTATAAATTTTTTAACTTAACTTTTTTGGTGCAACTGGCTTTTTTAAGCAAAAATAGTATCATTTTTAATCTTCTGTTAGAAATCAGATACCTGTTTAATAATAATTAAATTCCATCTGAAGACAAATATTTATTTGTACCAGAAAACCAAAGATGGAATCATACAATTTGTCAGCAATTTCTATAGCTTGTCAGTTTTAGAACAAGTCAAAACGGCTGTTGGATCTTTTTTTCGACCGATTCTACAGAGTGTATAACTGATATTCCTCAGATCTGAAATGGCGTATGTTTTATCCTTAAATGAATTTATATTTATTTCAAAATATGTTATTCAATTTCCGAGGGTTCCTTATTCCATCCCGCGTTCCCTAATCCTTTATATTTTCCCGTTTTAAATTGATTCCCGTTCCAGATTCCAGCCCAATATAATGATATGCCGATATTCCTTACTCAAAGTTGAATCCAGTTTCACATACAAAGCTGGGATATTTTTATATCCAATATTTTATTTTCTCCGCGTCCCGTTTAATCTGAAAATTCAATCTCTTTCGGGACCTCTAAAGAAGTGTGTTTGTATATCAGTTATCTGACCCACTTGCACCAAACTTCTTTACCTGTAGTCGACACTCACTAACGTTAATCAATGATCCTTATTTATCCGCATTTATTTAAGACTATTGCGACATCTGCAAATGTTTAAACGAAGGAAAATTTGGTTAAAAAAAAGCTCGTTAGAATAACTCTAAAATTATCCAAATTGTACGGCAAATCTTCGTTATTTTGGGAACTTAGGTTCATTTAAACACCGTATTTAAACATCCGACACCTTTTATATTACACACATAATGAATTTAAAAAAAAAAAAACTTGTACCATATGCTTTTTTTTTTCGTAAATTAAAGCGTTATTATTAATTAATTAGCTACCCTCCATTAAATCGCGTGTGATGCGATGTTGTGGTCAATAAGATTTAACTCTCCTTCAAATTTTCACTAAAACGCGAACGGGGCGAAATCAATCATTGCAGGTAATAAAATAAGTCAACAATGTTTTGAGTATGTCCAAATGCTTGCAGACTGGCTGGATTGAGAAGAGTTAAGGAAATGTGGATGTTTAAACATAAGCAGAATGGTGAATGTTACACAGTGTGTAAAGTGGCCACTTAAACCAGCCAATGAAAGGCCATAGGCCCTGTAAATACCTAGACTCCCATATTCCCTTCTCAAAAATGTTTTCCCTCTGTGTTGCAACAAATTTAAATAAAATAAGTCACTTAAATGTTTATTCATTTGTAAAATCCACTTTAATTTGGAGTTATACTTCGACCGGTTTCGAGGTTACTACCTAATCGTCAGGAATTAAACTGACAAAGGGGTAGTAGCCTCGAAACCGGTCGAAGTATAACTCTAAATTTAAGTGATTGATACAAATTTATAAACATATAAGTGTAAAATGTCATACCACAAAGTGAAAAATGTTTTTGATAACAATAAAATAAAATTAAATAAGTATTTGCATATTTTATGTATATACGAACGGCTGTAGTCAATTCGTACGAATAATCATAGTTTAAGCATAAAGTAGATCTGGTAAATATAATAAAAGTAAAGCAC
The DNA here is from genome assembly GCF_059751315.1 of Micrasema longulum. Lineage (NCBI taxonomy): Eukaryota > Metazoa > Arthropoda > Insecta > Trichoptera > Brachycentridae > Micrasema > Micrasema longulum. The sequence continues at coordinate 149,032 of NW_028277528.1, read as the reverse complement.
AGTAAATAGAAATATTATAGGATTTATCATAAAGCAGTGAAACATCGTTAGAATGTAATGAAATATAAGATATATATTAAGTCTGCAAATCATACATTGTACACATTTTGACTTTTTCTCAATTTGTCTGGGAATTGGGTGCATTATTCAAAACTTGCTTCCATATTATTTCTTTCCTACCTGCTGACAAGCCTCAGCCTCTAAAATAGAGGCTTAGCGGGTTTTTTTTTTTTTTAAATCTATGCTTAACTTACTCACTACTACGTATTCAGCAAAATGTAAAATGGTTACAAAATTCGATAGATTCCTGTAGCAAGTACCTGCGCTCCATATTTTAGGTTTATTATTATTCCACACATCTCCGGTAAAAAATCATTCCCCGTTTATTCCGCGCCATTAGGTATTCGTAAATAAAATGAGACGAGAGCTCGTGATCCAATCAAGAGGAAAATTATATTCAAATGATAAGACATTATGCCAACAGGCTTCTTCCTCTCGTCGGCGTCGGCGCTGGCTGCAAATCTATTCCTCTTTTACTTCACTACTACTCGCGATTCTTAATACTTGCTCCTTGCTCCATGAATATTTCAAACGAGAGCTTATAACTGAGTGTTTTTATCATTTTTCTCAGTATATTTATAAAGCGAATTCGATTCATCTTTATTGAAATTGTGTTTGCTTTGCCAACTTGCGTTATCGTAGTTGGCTGGCGAAGTTACGCTCAAGTTGCTTTGTTTATTTTTGAAAAGACAATTATTACTTTTCTTCCATTGGAAAATGTTTTCTGTAGATGGTTTCATTATTCTGACGTTGGAATTGTTTCGTCCTTTAATATTTGTTCCGCTTCTTTGATGTCAATTACATACATTCATCTGTACATCGCGGGAATGTGTTATTTATTAACCCTACAAAATGTCGTTAACATCCTGGTATCATGTTTCAAATTTAAATAAAATTCTAGGTATCGATATCGAATTTGATTTACTCTTAACAAGATTCATTCTCGAAATTGTGGTATCTGTTACCTTCAAACGAATCTAAAATTACAATTTTCCTTCGAATCAAAAGCGTCGTATAAAATACGCTCGTATCGGACCGTGTAGGAAATTTATCTTAATGCTGTCGTTTTTATCCCAGCTGGCAATGTTGGTAATACATATCGCGTTACACGCGTGTAGAAATTTCATATTCCAAATTCGAAAATCAAACCGACAGAAGACCGCGGCAAATTGAACTCCCCCTTCATTCTGCGGATATGATTTATTCCATAAAACAAACCATACTCACGAGGCAGGTACGGCGTATCAAAGAAAATTGTGTTTTCCGCCTGACTGCGGGCGTATACAGATGAAAATTCGCAACATAGTATAGATACGGAGAGAGGAATACTCGCGTAGTGTGTAGGGATGCGCCCGAGAGATTGGTGTTACCAGTTGTTTGCTCGAAGTATTGTGGAGTTGGCAGCTAATAGCGGAAATTAACTTACATTCACCGGCAATGAACCGAGCCCTTTAGAACTTAGAACCCGCCGCCCGCCGCCCGCCATGCGAGCTTCAGGTCTGAACTCGCCCATGAGGATGAACCAAACTACATATTAAACTTTGTTCAAAGCAGCATTGGAGTATTTGGATATCTCACCAAAATTCTGATGAATTCTGAAATACAATGGCTTTGAACAATTTCATCTTGACCCTAGTTATAACCAATGTGATAATTATTCATGTCTACAATATTAAATGTGAATAACGTTTTTGTCTTTTTGTACCTAATCTTAATTCGTTCGAAACAGTACCACTTTTAATATTTCGGAATACGTTTACAGTCTTTAATATTAATTAATAAACAAACGTCCTAAAACAAAACTTAATACAATAAAGCCTGGTTGTTTAAAAACGACTAAAGTTGTATTATTTACCATAATAAATTCTTGTATTACGTTTTTCGCAACGATAAACAGTATTGATCACAGATCATTTCATTGTTTTTAATATATGGGATGCTCGAAGATATTTGAGTATCGACAACAGACCATTAAGGGCGTTATTCATCTCTCCAGCTCAGTCAATTAGGCGCACCAACCCTTTCAAAACATATTGGGCGGATTCTTTGGATCCCGAAATAGCTGTTAGTGTCAAAAAACAAATGGGATTTGTTGACGAGGGTAATTGCTCGACGATGTTCAACTATTCCAAGTCATTTACAAAGATGGAAGGAACGTAAAAATCCAATTTACTGGTTCGAGATGAAGTCCATTAAGTTTTTATGGAAATCGCTTTGGCCGATTTTGCTTCACCTAAGTTTATAATACTACTACACCGTACGGCGTGTAATTTGGACATAAAAAAATGTCTTCGGTACATACTACTACATACAAAGGTATACTCACGTTCCTCACACCAAGTTTTACAAAAACTCTAGCACGCTTTGTAATAATGATGTTACTTATAGTTATTTTTTTTGGGAAAAGAAACGAAATCAACGTCAAATCGTTAATTTATTGGCGAAGCAACTGTTACTACGTAACTGTTAACTATCAAATTCAATTGTAAACAACTTATTTTATATTTTATTGTACATGAAATAAAATGTATATTTTTTTTGTTTTTTTTGGCAGCTTTGTTTTAATGTCTTGTAGTGTTTAGGGCCCCAACATGTGTTTCTTATTAAAACCGAACTTCAAAATATTTGGGTATCTAGAACCCTGTACAAATATTTGGGGTATGCATTCTTCGAACGTGGTTAAGTAAATATGCTGTAAAAAGGGGGTGCAGGCAAAGCTATAATAGTAATATATTTAAAATACGTATTTTAAAACTCATCAATGTGAGACGCATGGCGAGCTCATAGGGCATTAATAACTTGATCAATAACATCATAAATAGCAATTGAAAGACGTTTTATTTCATATTAATTGATTAAGTACAAATTTTCTATTATTCACGAAATCTTTATAACAGCTTATATTATACATAGTAGCTACGAGAGTTAATGTTTTGATTACTCATCCAAACAGCATTAAATAATTTATAGGCGTAATTTTAGAATGAACTACTCAAAGAAAAAACCAACTTTCATCATTTACCGATAAATAATTCGCAACACAATTATAAACTTTTCTTATAAAATTATTTTACCCTCTCCGTAAAGTTGGTCGTTTTTTGTCTCGTTTTTCATCCTTGGGTCCTTGGCTGAATCAAAGTGCCTCTCATTCTTATGATAATTTATTTAAAATATTTAACGCAAAAGGGAGATGAGTTGTTTTATGATTTTCGCGTGTTTTGTTTCGTCGGAAACATAAGTATTCAATGCATTATTAAACGAAGCGAGAAAAATGTAGCAGGCGGGGGACAAGACAAATATACCGAGAACAATATCAGGCAGAACTGGGGTATTTCGTGTGTACATAGGAATAACTCAGGTATTATTTTCCTAACTAATTAATTATTGCTGTGTAAACCTCCCCGAAGCTTTACGACTATTGTTCGTCACAAATACCAGTGCGTTAGTGGCACTAGTACCCAATGAAATCCACACATCATCCGTATTTAGTACCTGTTCTGTACGTACACTTTACATAATACACAAAACCCCAACACACTTTAGGACATTAGACTATTGTCTTAGCATTCAGTAATAAGAGCTTCTCTATGTTCTTCATATTTTGTATAATGGAACATAATATTCATGTGCTCTTGCCAAATAACTAGGCGTAAATGTGTTCAATACATGGAACATAATATGTTACGCACATACAATTAAATACATTAAAACTCCTTGACCTAGTTTTGCAATGAAAAAAAATCGCCATTGATAAATCGTTAAAAAAAACTCGGAAAACTAAACAACTATAAATAGTTACGACGATACATATATTTAGGGACTAGAAATAGGTAGTTGATATACCTTTTTAAGTTTGATAACGTTTACTATGTTTTTTTGCTAACGATGTTAATTTTTAAATTTTCACGATTCCGTCACTTGATTTAACTATCCGCTTTGATAGATTTTTTTTTAAACCAAAAATAAAAATAAATGTAATAATAATATAACGACAGCTATTTGTTGATAGTTGGAATTAATTGCAGCTCAGTTTAATAAAAATGTCACTTCAGGTGACTAGCAGCTGTGATAAAATTAATCATTTATTTTACTGCAAGTTCATTGTAATTTATTATAGAAATAAAATACGATAGGTACTAATATCCACAAACTTGTGGTTTTAAGTATCACTCGCCTCTTGCTTATATAATTAAACAAAATGAGGTGCATGATCATCTAATAATACCGACAAAGTGATGCTGATTCGAACCATCTGGAAAGATTTGATCAAAGTGAATGAAGGCATGAACCCGGAGTGATCCAGATCTTGAAACTTCGGTAGCGGGAAGATGCACGAAGCCGCAATCTGTTTCGTCTTATTTAGTTTTGCTCTTCTGTTCTGCTGTCGGCACCAAATGAAACTTTGTTTTTGTTGGTAATGAGAACATTAGCTTTAGGCGGGAGTGCGCGAGGCGCCTGCGCGTTCTAACTACGTAATATATGCGCATATTATAAGTCCAATGACTTCCCGGGAACTCGGATTAGATTTAAATATTTATTTTCATAAATATCTAAAAATATAAAAGCGACTTAATTTTTACATTTTAAATTCATAGGACCAAAAATTTTCAACAGCTTGGTACAGAATTTCGGGGAAACAAAAAAAAATAATGAACCTATCGGAGCAGTAGTTAGTGAGGGCGTGCATCGTATTTAATACCCACTAACTTAACTAAAACAATATTTTCGTTTGTCCAAACGTTTGTAGACAAAAGACAGGATTTCACCCCCTCGGGAGTCATTAAGATTAACAAATTACAAAAGGGATGGAGAATACTTTAGAAAAGGGAATATGGAAGTCTAGGCATCTACAGGGCTTATGACCTGTCATTGGCTGGTTTAATTAGCCACCTTACACACTGTGTAACATTTGGACAAACTCAAATATTGTAATAAAAACCAACCGGTCCAAGAAGAAGTTTAAAAATTGAAAATTGTTTTGAGGCGTTGCCTAGTATGTGAAATTATTCAGTCAGATGAATCTCTTCACAACAATAAAGGTTTTAGCTCTTTAACTTCAATAAAATCAACAAATGGAAGAAATTAAGAAATATAGATGTTCAAACATAGACAAAATGGTGAATGTTACACAGTGTGTAAAGTGGCCACTCAAACCAGCTAATGACAGGTCATTAGCCCTGTAGATGCCTAGACTTCCATATTCCCTTTTCTAAGATATTCACCATCCCTGTTGTAATTGGTTAACTAAAACTAACTCTAATTCCTGCTTCGATACACCGTTACCCAGTGAATTAAATCGCACTTATTTTAACAAAAATTGACGTTATTTTTCATTGAAAATGAGGTTTTTGGTAAGGATAAGAGAATTATTGTTTAAATTCGTGCTTATTTTTGTTACAGGTATTTCGCCTGTGGTACTGAATAAAAAAATATTTTATCGTCATCCGATTGATTGACGTTATTTTTAAATCTTTACATGTAGGTACAATAATTGTACATAGCTTCTGTCAAATATTTCCATAACTCTGACATTCTGTTTCCAATTTATCTTCCTCCCTAACGAAGATCGACAAGTTTGATAATGCCCCCGGTGTAAGCATGGATTGGAGACATTCGTGGAAAACAAAGTATTAAATTCAACGCGATTGTATTTATTTTCAAGATAATTTATTCCCCTGTCAAAACACCTCCATTGATCATATTCATTTGATAAACGAACCATTTATCTATTAATTGAATGGCAGTCTCAAAGAAACCAACGAAGTATTTTGGCAAAAAAAATCCTATTTCCTAGAGCATTCCGAAATAATAATTTCGCAGTGTTGTGAAAGCGCGTGTTATTTTGATGGTATCTTGCATTTTAATTTATGAAAACAAACGTGTTTTCTTATCTCTTAAATTTTCACTTCATTCAAATGTTTTGTATAAAATATCATCTTGAACAAAATTACCAGCGCATTAGTCCTTTTTGTTTTATCGCAAATTCAATGCAAGTATCGCATATTGAAAAGTGGGAGAACTTCTATAAATTACATTAGTGAATAATAACGATTCTCGTATATTTTTATTTACGACTCAACTCGGCTTCAAATCAACAATTTAATTAGCAAAATGTCGACTTTATCGAGTCTATTTTTTAAAATCAAAAACTTTGTTCCGATACAGGAAAAAATTATAATGTATGAAGCCTATGTAAAAACTAAAATATGTTATATGCAACTACTATGGGGAACAGGATATCAAAATGACATAAACAGACTACAAAGATAGCAAAATAAAATATTAAAGTTAGTATATGACCTTCCCTATCTAACAGCAACAAAAGAACTGTTTGAACAAACTAAACAATTAAATGTAACTGAACTATTTAAACTAGAATCTTTAAAATTTATTCATAAATTTTCCACTGATGTAATTGTAGACGAAGAATGAAAACTTGAAAAAAACTGTAGTAAACATGAACACAATACGAGAATATCAGACAAATATCATATACAATCTTTTAAAACGAGAAAAGGACAATCGAGACTAATACCCGTATGCAGAGACAAAATTTAAGGTGAGGAAAGTACATTCTATTGTCTTCACCTTCGGGTTATTTTCTGCATTTGAAATTAGAATGTACGTTCCTCACCTTAAGTTTTGTCTCTACATACGGGTATAATAAACCATGGACTAAAATTATACAATAAACTACCAGCAAAACAAAACAAAAGACTCAGACAACCTTTACAAACTATGTTAAAAATATTATTATTAACAGTAGAATGTGAATTTTAAAAGTGAAAATATTTTGTTAAATGCATGTAATCCGTAAGGGTTTATCAATGAAATTTAAATTTTTAAAAATGTTGTCTGATGTATGACCAGGTGTCAAAGCTCCTTCAAAATCTAGAATATAATGTTATTCAAAAAGTCTAGGTATGTTTTACATTATTTACCCACATTCACACGTGTTCATATTTATTTTTAAAAGATAATACATTGAATTTTATAATGTTTCTCAAGAAAAGGAGCAACTTTTATCTTCGGAAAATAAATCTAAACGTTATATGTTTTTCAGTGAAAAGATTTTATTCATCGTTTATTCGTATCTATACATTCGTTTTCAACATTTTTGATGTCTTTAAAAATGTCAGAATTTCGTTTAGATACCACTGGTAAGCCATTTTATTCAACATTTTAAAGAAATATAGCTGTCATATTTCTTACGCTAGAAGATGAATACAGCTTCAAATTAAGGGTGAATGTTCAAATCAGGTTGAATGCAAAACTTAGAGATAGTGTCATGGCGTGTAGCGGTCTTTTCATCGAAGACACATGACGGAATGTTCATAGTTCATAAATGTATTCAAATTTTCATAAAAGAATACCACTAGCTCTGTGAGAACGTTCAGTTATTTCTTTCTCGGTTTCTTGTTACTATCTCGCGTGTCCTCCATATTGTTCGGAACATTGTTCCTCGCCGCTTCCCGCGGCGCGGAGTAATGCGATCCTAATTGTCCTTATAAAATCCGATCTCGGCCTTTTTTCTATACTCTCATTTGTCTCCGGGTGCTATCATAATTTATCTCGGCCCGACGTTCTCGGGATTTATGGTAGCGTAATTCTCATGCAGTATGGAGTATACCATACAGTCGAGACAATGTAGTATAAAGAGAGGCCCTACATAGTGTGCGGTTCACTACTGCGAACTTACTCGACTCGCGAATATTTTGGACCGTCATCTCTCGTACTCGTACTGACCGAAACTTTGTATTTAATTAATATTCCAGCTTAAACTTTGTACTTTGCTTGCTTGTGAAGTTGTTTCGGCAAATATAATAGTAGTTGTTATTCTGTTACTATTGCTGTATTATTTATACAAGACATCTTAGTATGGTTTAATCTTAATCCGATACTCTTCATTACAAATTGATTACTTGGAATAATTCGTATTGAAACAAATAGAACACATTTTTGGTCCAATTATAACGTAAACATTCTCACGGTACAAAGTCCCGAGTCCCAACTCCCAACACATCAGGGCTGGTATTCCGAACGCGTTTACAGCGCGCTATAATGCGTATTTAGTACGTAAAAACGCGCTATACCACGCTATAATTTCGTTTAGAATACCAGCCCTGGTAGGTATCGTTCAAGATTTCTTATAAACATGGCCAAAACCGAAAATTCGAAATGCCTCCATTTAACTTGGCTGGCTTCTAAATGTTTATCCTTGAGATAGAATAACTCATTTTTGTAAGTAATGTGGGTTCAGGGTACTTTTTTATTCTGGACCGGGCATTGTGGTTATTCTAAAAGCTTTAGATTAATTGTCTTATGAAAAATAAGTATGGCTAAGAAAGCGAACCGAGCTTTGTTTATTTTAATATTCTCTTAAGCGGAAGGGAAATAGCAAAAAAGGGTGCGGCAGCTTTTTAGGTGCGCGATGTTATAGCGTAGGTCATTTTTGTCAGGGATAGATTTGATTTATTATTAGACTTTAATAACGTATGTAAAACCGCTATCGGTGAACATAAAAATATATAAATAAACAAAGATGTTTTTATATGATCTACAAACGCGGCAGACACTCATTTATATTTTTATTCTCCAAAACTAACATCTGTAGAGTTAAACAATACATTCTAATGAAATTAATGAACCTCGTAGAATATTCAGATATGATTCTATATCAATTTAAACATTTGTTTTCTATGTGTGGGTAGTAAATCTACGCACAGAATAAAGATGCCGTTTTATTCAAACATGATCTTATCGAAATATAAATGGGGAAATCGCGATAAAAACCTTACATGAAAGTAAGAAATTCGCGTTACACCTACGCCTATCTTTTGACTTTGTAGCTGCCACCTGCCTCGCCAATTTCCCCAGGAGTACCGCATCCCGGGCTGGTGTAGGCGTCCCGATGCCCAGCGGTGATCGGACCCGATAAATCTCGTCTCCGTTCCCGTTCACCCCCGCCTACGCGGCGCCGCGCGACGTTACGCGCGATATTTGAGCATATCGGCTTGCATGGCTGCATGTTTACCCGCGATCTCGACGTTTATACGACAAAATGGACGCGCAACCGGACAAAAGGAACACGAAACTCGAGGCGAAGCCACCCATCTTGCGGTATGATTTATTATAATACCTACACCACTAAAATATGGACCAGAGGATGCAGTATAAATCACGCACTAGTCGGTGTATTATTGCAGCTTATTTCGTGATTCGTTGCGCTGCTTCGTTGTTAATATATTTTCATATTTCCCATATCGTGCGGTCTTGTCCGCCATTGTTTGTGTTCTTATTCAGTCTACGATAAATTGATATTTCTGTTTTGAATTATTTGACACGCTCACCGCATGTCCACGAGGCCGCTCGTATTATATCTATTCCTGGCGTAATTGATCTACCTTAGCACCAGCGCACAGCGCAGCGCTACCTTCTGTCTCTATCGATATATGTCATAATTCCTCTCAGCTAAGTGCATCAGTGTTTTATAGTAATATACTCGTACCTAAATTATGATAGAGAAGTCGTAACAGCTGTAACTATTACATACTTTTATACGAAATTCATAAATACGTTTTTACTGATTTATTTATATAAATAAATGCACTTAATCACAGTGATAAAGAATACGAAAAAAAATCCTAAAAACGCTTCGTACGCCGAAACAAATAAACAGCGGTTTATGATTAATGAATTCAAAAAACTTTTGTTGTTTTAAACGTGTCGAAGATCTCCGATAAAATACCTTAATAAATCAAATTCAAAAGAATTTAAGTTTTTTTTATTTTTATTAACAGCGCGACACCCAGGGGTTGCATGTCACGGGGAATAATTTTATTTGACGAGCGTTTTATGTCGCATTTCACATAGAATCTAATAAAGATAAAATTGTATCGCACGAATGGAACTAATGAACGATAATTTGAAGTTTCCTAATGCGAGTCCTATGGTTTCTATCCTGGACCACCCATAGCCATTAATATGAGGTACTCGTCCCCGCTAGGATCTTCCCGGGATAAATATTCGTGTCAGGTTACCCAACTGGGACCAAAACATTAAAAATCGTTTATAGCATCCGCAGTAAAGAATAAATATACAGAGACGCCTGCATACCAGACAGCATGTAGAATGTAGGTACGAGTACAAGGAAACATGCCCGATCACGCGGCCAACCAGTTAATGTAAATCTGGCGATTGGTTTTATTATTAATGTTCCCTTCAGGCAGTACTAACAAACTCACGCGTTATACTATACAATACGACTTCTGGTTCTAGTACGAAAGCTCGACTAACCGGAGTACTGAAATATTTTAATAAGTAACGAAATATTCGATTTCTTTGTTAAGACGTAGGTACGGGAATGTATGTAGGTAATATATAGGTATATAACATCACGGATATACGGGTTCTAGTGATATTTCATTCCTTTGGGACTCAAGGTCTGTAAGGATATGTAGACGGTAAATAATTTCCGGCGTATAGAAACATTTGAAATACTACCGAAATATTTTATTCCGCGTCGTATAAGAACGATTCAATTTTACGACTTCTGTCAAGAATAAATGTTTCATTTTGTATCTTTACTGTGAGTCATGATTTCTTGGAAAGTCCAAGTACCTACTACTCATGTACAAAGTTATTACAAGTTGTAAGCTTTCTTAAGGAAATATTCCGTCACTCTTGTTTTATCATTAAAACCTTTGTTCTGAACCACGTGAGTTTAATAGCAATTTATTGATTGAATTTAACCATTAGTTGTCTAGACTGAAAGTCATACCGTTCTTTAGCGCCCATAAAGTGCTTCCTATCGATAAATTCTTATTTCATTGATCATGTCCGATCCGCACCCGACTGCACTCTTATGAAAACACAAGCGAAAACATTTATTTTTAAAGTACCGAAGCTGTTCTCACAAGAAAGACTATGTGAATCAATTTTACTGGAGAGTGGATTAGAGCGTTTTCCGTTCCTTACAAATTGTACAAAAATATATAAACATTTTAAATAGGTTTTTTGGACTAGCTGTCTCATCAATCAAAGCAATATAATCCACATTGAGTTATTAGTGTTCACTTAAATACGTCTGTTAATTGAATATCGTCATTAATTCGAACTATTTTAACAAATAATTATACAATTGTGACATGCAGAATTTCATGAAATACCAAAGCGTAATTAAATTTATACCACGAAATATGATTTTATGCCTAATTAACAAATATTTTGTCACTAATTTCGGGACTGCGGTATTTTATATGCAAATCCCTTATTAGTCTGCGGAACTTTGGTATTCGGCCATACATTGTGCGGGTACTGGGTATCTGTCATTTGTGGTGTGTTTTTAAATAATTTTATGCAGCTACTGAAAAGAGCTCATCAATATGCAAATCGAAAGTTTAATAGAAATCCGATACAAGTTTAATTATTGGCTAGATAACGAACAAAGCTCGCATACTTGAATATTCAGTCTTGAGGACTCTAAAAATCAGATTTCTGTTATTAAATTTTAAAATAAGTTTTGCTGATCCAGAAGGATTGAAATTCGTTTATCATAGAATAAAAGCTAAAAAAAAACAAAATACATTTTTTTCAAAAAATTATTTGTTTTATATCATGTATTTGTATTCGTATATAGAACGGCATATTATTTGCTAAATTGTCCTCTATATGACGTGACTGTCGTAAAAATTACTTTGAGTAAACCAATCTGAGTAATCAGAAGCAAATTCGCCATAATATATTTTTTTCGTGATATCAAACACTAAAATTAAGTCTTTTTTGGGGAACACATTATTTTATATGAGCTTTTATAGAAAAAAAATGTATTTGGAGAAAATCACCGTTTTTAGTTCATTTCGCAACGCACATTCGCACGCGAACTGCATGTAATTTTTTTACAATCTTAATTCAGCCATCTCCTAACGAGAGCTTTTAATATTTACGGCCTGGCGTAGGTAGATTACTGATTACTGCTTCGACAATTTAAAACCACATATTAATTATTATTTATCGCCATGAACATTGAATTCACAAAACACGGAACTCATCCAATAAAGGTAAAACATTTTCGCTAACAGCTTAAGTTTACAATATTTACGCGTTTTCGCCTAGTCGAGATTTTTGATAAGAATTTTTTAAAGAAAAAATTCGTAAAAAATCCGTGTATTAACCATTATCCAATGACGGTGGCTTTTAATATTACAATTGAAATTATCTACCTATGATTTTAAATGATCAAGAAAATAAAATATGCCTTATATGGATTTCCTTTTCTATTTGTGTATCTTTATGCGTCACTGAATAATTAAATTTAAAAAATAAAAATTAAGTACGTTATTACCATTTTACTTTATATGGTATGAATAAGTGATGAAACCTGATTGTGTTATTAAAAAGATTTACTCGCGGACGTTATCAATTTAAACAGTATTTCATTTTAATGGTATATTGTGTATCTTTTCATTGGCACCTTGAACGTTCTTCGTACAAAGAATCTCCGAGATCCGGATTCCATCACGTCCGTGTGCTCCATTATATTAAACACTTAATAAGTATTTCCCATACGAAACGAATCTTCACGGCTTGGTGGATTAGAGACAATACTAAGTACGTAGTAAGGCATCTCTGATCAATACGTCACATCTCCGATCTTCTCTGGAACCGGGGCAGAGGAAAGTGTCTCTGGAACGTCACGTCCGCGGGACACATTGTCTGTCCGGAATCCGATGTCCTTTGTGTTAATATCGCGGAACACAATGAAGACTAGAACTAGATGTCCGCATTGTGGGACATTGTATGCCCGTGTGCACCGCGAGATGGGGCTCCATTACTCAAGCCCTGTGAGGTATGGCCGACATTAACTCTGGTACTCTCGTCCTTATACACGACGCTATATCTCATTTTTCAATTCACCCAGCATTTATCTTCGGTTTTAAGAGGACGCTTCGCCGTTTTTTTTACGTAGGTAGCCCCTTTGTCAACAATCCTCCATTTGTAGAACTTTAGTTCATAACCCGCTGTACGCAAGTTTGAAACATTAATTTAGCCAAATTATTAATTTCATTTAGTATGCTTTATTTGCAGGGGATTATCTGATTGGAATTTAATTACTCGCCCTTTGTAGTATTCGCATATTCGTGTCTCAATTTTCACTGAATCAACCACTCCGCTTACTATAGTCTACAGCGTTTTGTGATCGATCACGAGTGGACTCAAATTTGCATCCAATTATAACACCTCACATACCTCATTATTATGCATTATTATCCCAGCAGATTTTGATTAATCCTTTTCGTATCCGCTTAATTTATTTAAAAAAAACTTATTTTACGATTTTTTATTCCGTTTTTCCTATTAATATTTGAGACTTTGTAATACTTTGTTTAAATCGTAAAAAAATATTCCGCACACTTTTTGTTACATGTTTCCGTCTGTTTTCAAAACAGCTGCCATAGTTGATTTATTACATTAAATCCTCTACACATGCCGTTGACAGCAGATTTTACATATAAATATTAATAAATGATCAGTCAAAATCAATTAAATTAATTTACATTACGACAAATTAATCCGTGGAACCGACGCCAACGCCAATGGCGCTCTTGTACAAATCGGCTGTGGTTTAAATACTGATGGATCCGATAATCGGCTTTGTGAAAGGCAGAAGTAGGAAATAAATTATTTGGTTCAAACAGTCATGTTGGTATTTATTTCCAATCAACTTAATTATTATTTTCTATTTGATCAACTTTGATTATTTCGCTCTTCGCAACGCACGCTGGAATTTATTTGACTGATTAATCACATTTCCATCATATAAGTTAATCCAAATGTTTGCTCACTCAATAGTTTTAAACCTAAATTAAATCATTTATCAAACGGTTAAGTCGAATTATTTTCAGAAATTTCAAGGTTCATTATAAAATAGAACACAATCTATTGCTCTACACAACAAATTGGACGGTAACATTTCCAAAAGTATGCTAGAAGTTTGAATAAGTCATCTCAAAACATCGGTAATCACAAAGGTAGTTCTCATTTTAAAAAAATAGGTTATTTGTTTATAAAATTATTATTTATATTTTTTAATCGGACACAGTGCAACTAACGATTTTTACTGCTCAAATTCTTTTAAAAGTGTTGACAGATTTTATAGCCAGATAAATAAATGACAAACAACTTGTCTCACCTATCGACAGTGAAGTAGAGTTATCAACAAAAACCATCAATAGTAGACATTACAGTTAACGTTTGTCTAGTTTGTTGGCGATTAAATGTTTTTATACGATGTGAGAACTGTGTGTGGTTTCCACATTCGAACAAGATCAATCAAAACGGAGATCAAACCAACCTTTGAAGATAGGCGGAGACACTTAGGAGACACCCGTATTAATAGTTAACAAATTTTTACGACCCGAAGCACAGATGGCCCTGTATTTTCTCCACCCCACTACTTATATTTTCCAGGAAACATTGGAAAAGGGTATTGAAACCACACCGTACGATTTGAATTTCACATCCAGGAAAATGCGCCTTTTTACTTTTGCAACCAAATAATCTGATACATTTGTGTTTTCTGGATTCGACTTATTGCTTGGGTAAGATATTCGGGCGCTATTAGCTTTTTGGATATTGCTTTGAAACTAACCGCCATTTTATATTACACTTTGCTATAAATATTCACTTATATAAGAGAACATCTTCTGAATTTGATGCCCGCTAGGTTTATATCGGCATGTTGCCCAATGTTTATTAAAATATCCATTAAACCTTCTTAATTTTTAATTTAATTTTTTGTATTGTTAAAAAATATATACAAGATTTGATCATTAGAATAAATCGAAATATCTCGCGACGAATATGCAGTAAAAACTTAATCTTATTTTATTCTATTTTTATCTCTATCAATTCCTAGTTTCCCCGTTTATTCTGGTTCCGGTTTCGATTTCGGGCTACGTAAATATGAAATATTAAAGGAAATTGATTTTTCTTGTATTTACCATAGATAATGGACACTCATAAGAATAGTATTAGTGTCTACATATTTAAACATTTAATAGGCCGTTTAGGCACTTTGTGCTTTTTCAATTTGAGATTTTATGTTCGTAACTACCTTGATTTCAATGTGAACAAATTTTAGGGACATAAACGAACACATGATAACGGTTTTTATAACCCATTTTAAAATTAATAAAAAAGGTTTCCGTCCGAACGCTCGACTGTCGCCTTCGGCCCCGCCCAGGAAATCAATTAAGATAACTTCGGCGCGGGCTTTCAAAAGAAATCCATTCAACATATGCCGTTCTATCCACTCTACAATACCAATTTACCCGAAGAAGAGTTCATGTTCCGTAATTTCCCTTCGTGAGACTTCCGCTAAGATGGTTCTGGTGAAGTAGAGATGCGCATAATCGATTGATGGAAATCACCGAATAATTCATGACATAAACAATATCCGATTGATTTTAAATTCGAAAAGAAATACACAAATACTTTCTCGTTTGTTAAACATATTCTCTCTTGTCGAGTCGAGCTTTTTACATTGGATGCAATCATTTTTCAGTATTATTATTATTACTTCATCATAACCATGATTTATAAGGTACGTGATTTTTTTTTATTTTTTATTTTTATTCCAGTAAAATGGCTATAAAGTGCAGAGCCAATTCTACCATATAAACATGAACATAAATATAAATATAAACAAAAATATAACAATAAACATAAATATAAACATAAAATAAAATTTTATATTGCAGCACTTATGGTGGTCTTAACATATTGCGCCATCGCTCGAACAACGGTGATTGGATCCACTCTGCAGTGGCTTGGAGAATTTCGTTATTAGAGTTTTTTAGGCGTTCCCATAGGCTCCAGGCTCTTTTGCGAAGCAGGGCAGCGAAGGTGTTTATTCGTCCAGCTGTAAACATTTCAGAGGCACTGCAGTACCTAGGCAATCCAAATAATTGTCTGTATGAGTTGTTATACGTGATCCTTAATTTATTCCACGCTCCTTGAGTATAGTTGTTCCAAAGTTCCGCTGTATACATGGACGCCAAATACAAAGTAAATATGATTTTCTTCACTTCGTTACTGCATTGAAAGAAGCGTCTCGCTAGCATAGAGGCCCTGACATTGATGGCTCTTCTCTGTCTCTCTATGTCCTGATCGTCTTTACAATTATCAGTCAGTATGTGCCCTATATATTTGACTTTTGCAGTTATTTTATCTTAAAAGTCTGGTTTCTTGCAGAGAAATGGCTTCACAGCTTCGGTTAAGCTTGAACTCTTCCCTATTTGCGCTATCTCTAAGTGTGAAAGCTCTACAATACAATTATACAAATCGTACAGTATATTCACGATTACGGGTGTAATCGAACAACTGCGTTGTGGATAATAGGAATAATTCGATAGTCATAACCGGATTTGCGCAGCGCATCTCTAGTAGAAAGTAAAGCAAAGCAAGGTAACTCAATCACTTCCTCTCGATCCTGGCGTGACAGATGCCGCCCAACGCCATCGGCCCGACTTGTATGGGCTCGCATACTAACCCCGAGGTAATAATCGATGACCTGCGTGCCCCGTATTTCTAAACCCTTAATTAAAGGAAAACTTTATTCATTGCATCCTCGTCGACGAGCGCTCGGAACTCTCTGGAATGCGTGAATAAAATAATATACGAGCTAAAGTTCAAAAGGAATTTACTAGAACGACCCTATTATTTAGAGTAGTACCTAGGTACCTCTGGTTGTTCTACTTTTAAAATAACAAGTGCCTACCTAGTACCTACCTACCCAAAACGTGAAAAATATTTTATTTGTCCAACGAAACCGAGAACAGCACTTAGTAATTTTTATTTATCTAATTTAGTTTTTCGGGATTCTTACGTGATTTCTTCTGATATTTTAAAAGGTTTACGCGACCGTTATTTTATATATATTTCTAGAGGTAGATTTAAGGAATGAGTATCGACGCAACATCTATGGTAAACGCTGATTATTCGATTTATCGAACGATGAAATTCCATTGGTGAAAAATTAGTTTCTTCAATGATGGCCCATGTGCATGGCCGCAAAAATATTTAATAAATTTCCAAAATAAATTATGAAAATCAATTGTATCGAAAATTTTGCATGACTGTTAAAATTGTTCTTAATTGATAAATGCTACCATAGTTTCAATGAATATTTAGAAGATGAAACAGAGTAAATTTAAATGTATTTAATATAAGCACTATGCACTATTTCATTTATTTATTTTTATTTACATTGAGAACATTACAGAGTACCTAATTAATTCTCAATATATTACTAAATATTCATAACAGATTGATTGAATTGGAAAGAGGAAAAAAAAGTCTTAAGTAAAATGAACATGCATATTACAATTTGGATATTGCCTTCCTAAGAGAAATCCTGCTGTCATGAAATATATCGACATCCGAGGCGATACGATTGAATAACACAATTGCTCTACCTACCGGCATAACCATTGGCAGGTTGGTTCTGCATCGTAGTAGGTAGCACAACCTGTGTTGACTTTGTCGAAGATAATTATCAGGGACATAATATGGACCGAATTCGTTCAGAATATCAGAATTATGTATGCGACCACCAATCAGTTATAAAAAGTGAACACCCAAATGAATATTCCATCTCCCCAACAATGATTGGTAGCCCAGCATTCCTAATAATAAGTCCATCAGTCACTATAACTATATTAATATTATATTTTTACCGTTTGTATTTTCATGACTTTTTGTTTAAAATAATAATAAAAAACATTTAAAACGAAATAAAATGCAAAACACCTGTGATTTTTGGTCTTAGGAAATATGACTACATTTCTGATTATCGTAAGCAAATAAATTGGCTCAAAATTAGACAGCGGAGAGACTATCACTCCCTCTCACTTCTGTTCAATGTACTTCATAGTCCTAACGCTCCTATATACATGCGTGAAAAATTTCAACGCTTATCAGTTCACTGTTTACCTATTCATGTGAATTCTCAAGTCACTTCCTAATACCTATCCACAATTCCTCTTTCTTCTCTAACTCATAAAGTGTCCATGCTGCTCGACTGTGGAATCATCTCCCATCCACCATCAAAGTTGTTACTACAGTATCTCTGTTTAAATCACGTCTGAAGAAACATCTCCTTTCTCTTCCTTAATTTCTCCTCCTTTCCTCTTTTTTCCTTTTTTCCATTGAGTAATAGAATTGATTTAAGGTATTTTATATACAAATACATTTATTGCTATTTTTATATATCTTTAGCTTTTTTAAATTTATTTTCTATTGAATATGTTTAAACTTGAATAATAAAAATAAAACTTTTATTTTATTAGTTGGTTGGAAGAAATTTCCATTAGGCAATAAGCCCAGGAATGTACAATTAAAATTAAGTATAAAAAGTTTAAAAAATATCTACATTTTATTGATTCAAATTCTTTACACACAACACAATTTCAGTTTTATGTTTTAGATTAATCGAATTAAAAGCATACAGCGTAGAAGTAAACAGTAAAAAAAAGATTACAGTTGAATTCTTAAGACAGGATTCAACTAAAATCTCAAAAATAGATTTTTTCGAACAAATTAATATACATAATGTAACACTTGAAAAAGCTTTTTTTTTTGCGTTTCTTGCGATCAATTTTTTAATATGTTGACCAATGATTGGGCCATAAAAGTGTATGTTATTGAATGATTATGCAATCAGCATTTTTAATTATCTTTGTAATATTTTAAAGTGTTAGTTACGTTTGCTGTTCAATAAATTACTGCTTAGTTCTAAGACGCCTGAGTAAAAAATTGATAATAATTCCATCATCATCATTACGCCCCTATCCCCACCCGATGGTGCATAGGGCGCTACATAAGCACACCAGGTGCAGCGTATTTCGATCATCATTGCAGGAAGATAATATGATCACGCCTAAGGTGCCAGTACAGAGACAATATTTCAGTTTAAAATCACCTTTAAAAAACACATGTGACCCAACCAGGAATCAATCCAGGAACCTCGAGCATGGTAGGCGAACGCGCCAACTGTACGAAGAGGATTTATCTCCACTTGTTTCCCTTTTCAAGATTTTTACCTCAGGATTTTTCGCCACGTCAAACTCGCCCGTTCGTGATTCTGGTTTTATTTTACAACAGAACTATGTATTTTTTCCCCTCCGACACGGAAGTTAATTACAAGAAGTAAATTTTTATGCTTTCTCTGTTTTTGCTGCAGTTTTTTTACTGCATATACTAAACTAATTTCTTCACAGTTCATTACATAAATAATTCGGCGTGCGTCCCAACGAATCACTCGCTGTAAAAATTGATTTACTGCGTGCCTAAAAAATAATTTGTCGTTAAACTGCTCCTCTGTTTCTAAACTGTTTGTGGAGTCGGTAGTCGGTAGTCGGTAGGAAGGGGGCTATTAACTACGACTTGTGTGATTAACGCGACACGAGATGATTAATCTTAAAACATAAATATGAAGTCTGACTGCGTAGGGTGGCGCCTTTTAATTTACGGCCTAGTTTTAGCATACTTGGCCTATTTTTATATCGCGGAAGCTTTATATTGATCCCCAAGAGACAAAGATGCCAAAGGTGTACTTGAATATTATTGTATTTTATATAACTTATAGTAAATAACCTAACGAAAATACAAATCGTGTTTGGAAACAAAAGTTTTAATGTGAAATTATATTCATCACCTACCACAGATAAAAACAAATTAAGTACAAAGAAACTGCAATTACCTGATACCTAAACTTATCAATTATTCAATGTGGAGATATAGTCAAGCAAAATAAATAACAATGCTATAAAAACTCTAATCATGCCCCAGAGTATTATATATTCAAATTCTTTACATTTTTTATACATTTTTTTTATTAAATTAAACGGCACTACCTTTTACATATAAGTTGCATATACAATAAAATACATACATGTAAGTGGAATAAGGAAAATATAGTATTTAAAACAAATAATTACTAAACAGTTATTTACATATTAAGGAGTAAAAAAAAAAGGTACACAGATAAGATACACTCATATTTGACAAATTGTTAAAATAAGTGCGATTTAATTCACTGGGTAACGCTGTATCGACGAATGAATGACAGTTTGTTTTAGTTAAAAATTACAACAGGGATGGAGAATACCTTAAATAAGGGAATTTGGAAGTCTAGGCATTTACAAGGCTTATGACCTGTCATTGGCTAGTTTAAGTGGCCACTTTACACACTGTATAACATTAACCATTTTGCCTATGTTTGAACATCCATATTTCTTCAATTCTTCCATTTGTTGATTTTAGTAAAGTTAAAGAGCTGAAACCTTTATTGTTGGGAAGAGATTCATCTGACTGAATTATTTCACATACTAGGCAACGCCTGAAAACAATTTTCCAATTTTTAAACTTCTTCTTGGGCCAGTTGGTTTCATTACAATATTTGAGTTTGTCCAAATGTTCACACACATATTTATTTATAATTTCTTATCATTCAAAAAAATAAAACAACTGACACTCCGCAACGCGCCTATGGACCAGTGGAGTGGCTGCATCCACAAAAAATAAATCATTTAAAATACCTATCGATATTTATAAAATGGTATCCTTTTTAAACCTACTGCATCATAGTTCAATTCTTTAGTTACAAATTCTACAATATTTTACTTACTTTAATGGCGTCATTATAAAAAATTACTAACCTAAAGACGTTTCTCAACCACAATTCTTACCCTTGGCATTAAAAAAAATGCATTTCGTAGTACCTATTTCAAAAATACGCAATTACGTAGTATCTACTTTAGATTTAAAAAAGAACTCAAGAGCGGAGGAATTTCGACTATTTATAATTTTTAATTCGTAATTCTAGGCAAAACTTATTATAATTATTAAACTGTGTTTGGTAGATGATACGAGTTCGCGGGAACAATATATATTACGAGTATTGAAACTGCAGATATGTAGTTAACAGCACAGCGTCGGGTCGTGTTGAAACAAGCACGCCTGTGCTTGTGTTGTGAACTCGCCTGTTTGAAACTCGAGGAAAATTCTCGCTATTTGGTCGCTGCTCTGTAATGAAGTGAATATCCTCGCTTCCGAACAAACAGATGGAATTGTGCACTGTTTGGCGTTAACAATAGCTGTTTAGCCAACCCCCTCCGACCTGTACTTGTGTATATATATATAAGTAGGCAGCGGACATACCGAATATCGTGATTCGTATGCAGGGGCGAAGCGCGAAAAATGTGTACGCAATCAAATTTGCTAAGCTTTTTTTATTTATTTTTAATTTACTCTTGTGTTCTATAAAAGTATCACATTGTTGGTGTCGTGTTAGTGTTTTTCACAAAAACACATTTTGAAAATAAGGGTACCTATCCGTTTTAGAAACACAACAATGTGATACAAGTTTTCTAGGTTTTTGACCTAAAGTATAACATTTCAACCTCTTACAAAACTAGATGTTGCTGCGAACCTAACATTTTTATGAATTAATGAATTAAAATAATATCGTCTCTATTTATTTAATTTTATTAGGTAATTTAACTAAGATACTATATATTTGAATCGGGTTGTGGTCCCGTGGCTGGTGTCTCGGACTCACAGCTCAATGGTTCGTGGTTCAAATCCCAGTCTACCCCAACTTGGTTCCCATTTTCTAATAGTAAGTTATTTACAACTCGTTGAAAATGGCCCTCAAAATTACATATTTGGGTAGGTAAATCATAAGAACGCAAATATTTTTTTTTTAATTAAAAAAAAAATACGTTCTAGAAAACATACGATTTGAAGGTATTCGTCGATACGATTTCACACGTACATATATTTTTAATTATAGAATTACACAAAATGGATAAATTACATTTTTTTATTTCTTAAATAGTATACAATACAGTGAAAAATAAGCTGTACGTGTGTACTTATTAACTAAGATTTCTTCCCATGAGATTATTTGCAAAAGTTGGGAAAGTATATGGTAGGTTCATATTACAATAAAGAGTAAAGAGTCGAAGAGGCAAGAGCCAGTTGGTTTTTTATTGTGGTTTAGAGTTTTTTATCATCGATTTTTGTTTTATCATCTCTTTTAGTTATTTGGGGTAGGTCTTTATAAATGTACGCTCTCATCTAGATATTAATATAATATGAAGGTAACCTACTTATTCAATTACAGCTATTATTGTGCTCAAAGCCGGAGCATCTGAACTCTCGAAACCCCGTCAGTCGGTTATGTTCTCAAATTGAATATTATTATGCAAATTGCAACTAAACCCCGCATCGTGTAACCTTTTTAAATCGTAACCCAATCATT
Source organism: Micrasema longulum (assembly GCF_059751315.1). NCBI lineage: Eukaryota > Metazoa > Arthropoda > Insecta > Trichoptera > Brachycentridae > Micrasema > Micrasema longulum. Next base: position 126,645 of record NW_028277528.1, on the reverse strand, counting down.
TACTCCGCATGCAAATGGCGGTCCTTTCAAAGGAGGGAATACCGACGCCCCTCAACTTACATTACAATATTATTATGAATTGTCGTGGGCAGAGGTCTATTGGAGATTAGGCGACAGGAATGGACGTGAGAAACTGACAGTGACGCGGGATCACCTTCCAGACAAAGTTCGGCCGGTATCAAATATTTACCGACTGTCAAACTTTCGTACAACGCCATGTAGCTCGGTGAATGATTATTATCATCGCACATACCACAACACACACACAAATTCACTCAGCAAATTAAATGTATTTGAGAGCATTATTACGTATGATTTATGTTGATTTTTCAATATATTTCGTGACATTTATGTGAACAGTTAACGATAGTTATAAAACACGACAATTGACACCAACGCAATGAAGACCATTTCAATTGAAAGTCAAATACTTTAAATTGACCTAAGGTCATAAAGGGGTTCATTTATTTAGGAGATTCATTATTTTACGATGAAAATTGTTTAAGGAGCGCTCGAAATCAAAGAAGAGAATTTATCTTTTCCATTAAACTTCGGCGCAATATCATACATCAATCTATCAAACAACTCACCCTCCAACCTCCAACACTCCGCTCGAGCTTTCATAAATAAAGTTTAATCGTGAGTCAATAAAAAACACCGTGGATTTATATTATACAGAGATGGTTGTCATTGCTCCTCGCCGCGGGGTGCGGTCCAAACTTGTATACCTAATATACTTTTACATATTGTAATCAATTCAACTTGTAGTTTGTGTTGTGGACCAACGTCGAATCTTATTATAATGCATCGATTTCGTGTCGTGACACGCCTATGAACAGATTTTAGTTTCTACGAAAAATATTTACATGTAACTTAATATCCTTTTGAAATGACATGATTTGTCATCGTACCAAGTGGATACTGGTTATATGTATACATGACTGATTGGAATTCTTATTTACCGAAATGAAATTTTGACAAACTACTATTCTTTGTATCGATATCTTGGAAAAAATCTATGTCATGGCCGCTTGTTAAAATAACGATAGTTTACTTTTGAATTGCGTATCAATGTCGTGAATTTTATTACCGGGTATAAAATTACAGCTACTTTGCTGTACACTGTATAATGTCGTGTAATCGTTAGAGCCCCAATTATTCGGCGACATTAATTAGGCAATATCGTAAAAATTCAAAACGGGCTCCTTCGCGAAAATAAAACGGCCGAACACGCCACGACTTTCCCCCAAAAAGTCCATTATTTTAAACACATTCCCCATGAATGGCCGCAGTGATTGGATTGTGGAGTTCCGCGACTATGGGGGATACTCCCAAGAGACTTCTGCTGCAGGAACGTATTCCATTACCCCGAATACATGACGAAGGTTTCCGAAGGATATAAATAATATCTTATCTGTCAAACTGGAATATGTATCCAATTAGGTTAGTGCTTGTTAAATTCACCAAATCGACTCCATTCCATTTCAAATATTATTTGCTTATAGATCAAAAACAAACATCTTACAAGGAGTGGGTATTTATATTACGGTTTTTTATCTAATATAAATAAAACGTTTTTTATACGTTAATGCTGTAAACGTTTCAATTTAAATACCAGAATATTTGATGATTTATAAATTTGTATATTTTTTGAAATTTTTTCGGTTTATTATTAACGGGTTGGTTCTTTAATTAAAAACTTTTTGAAAGCAGAATATTTTTTTGTAAAAAGATTTAACAGGAATAGGTTTAAAAATTTTAGACAGTTAACAAATAACAAATCAGGTAATATTAATGTTTTAAATGCCACCTAATAGTATCAAATAAATAAAATACTAGGCAATGTGTCAAATGTAATATAAAATATGGAACTCGTATATTAATCATGCTTCATAACATATATTATTCAATTCGGTTTGTAATGCTTCAAAGCGTCCCTAACTCTTCAATGATATTTTTTTTACTAAACAAACAGTCATCATGTGTGAATATCTCGTAAATGAATAAGTACTGGGTAATTCAACTGAACATAATGTAACAACAACACTTCAATCATTGCAACTACCCAATTACAAATGCGACATCTGGTTACTCTGTTATAGGGTAGCTCTTGTAATATAACTGTAGTTTGTGTGTTCGTATTGGAATTGTGTTGTGAAAAATCTAACGATGGATAGTCTTTCAAAAAAATAAGCAACGCATGCTTATTTTGACATTTTTATTTGATATTTTGATTATATGTCTAAAAATAATGATTGCCAAATTATGTTTTCATATACCTAATTAATAGCTTATTTTACATATCAAATTAAATTTTTCAAATATAGGTTTTGTAGTAAATAGTAAACAAGTGTGTTTTTATAAATTTTATATTTGAAACACTAACTTTGTGGTTATTCATTTTATTTTCAGTTTGTTTTCAATCCGTTTTAAATAAATTAAAAGCGCAGTTTTATGCTGTCTTATATTTTCAAGGGGGTTTTCAAATTTCGTTTTAACCTTAAACTACATTTTTCTACCATTTAGTAACTAGTTAAGGGAAATTCATAAATGGCCTAAAATAAACAAGTCTTTTGTAAATTTCATTTTCATACTTCCACAAAGGAATGTCGCCAAATTTTTAGCAGGTATTTACCTAAAAGCAAATGAAAATATTCGAATATGGTAATGCGCATAACCGCAATCGGTCCCTATAACTTGTATTTTTCCTGAAGCACATATTCCCGTATTGGACTTTTGATCAATGAATAATTTATGTATCTACATATTATGTTACGTAGACGGCACAAGTTTTCCTCGGGGAATAGAACCGGGGTATTTGTTTCGAGACATATTGTGTTGATTCTATTTGAATCGGAATTTAAGTGGGTGCGGAAAATTGCCTTATTAACTTTTCCAACCGATTGAACTCAATATCTGCAATGCCTTATTGGGAATATTTGATGTGATTTATTTATTCAAATGCGATTACTGAAAACGCTTTTTATTTACAATCAAATTGATATCAATATATGTATTTCTAATTTTTAATGAACTTTATAAATAGCTTAAATGGTTACAGATTTTGGTAGATAAAAAATCATTTATTATTGGAGATCTTTATTGATAAAACTGCTCAGAAGCTTATAAACGAAATTCTCAAAATATGTCACTTCATTTGTAAAAAGAAGATATATCTAAGAAATAAACTTAAATATGTAAAAAAAAAAAAAATCCAAAGTGAATACGATTATTATCTTGAGTTATGTTTTGTTTATTGTTATCTTACTAACGTAGACGGCAAAATTGTCTTTTACAAAACTTATATTATGAACATATTTGGTTTGACTATTTTTAAAAAACGTTTATTCTTTTTTACCTAAGATTAAGAAACAAAAATTGAACCTAAAAAATGTATAACACACATTCACTAGAATTTTAAAACAGTTTAAAAATAAATGTAAAAATTTCATTAAAAAACAAAATATTAATAAAGGATTAATATGTTTAACAAGAAAATCATAAAGTTACTTTTTCATGTATTAATTTTGGTACAAGTTTCATTTCCATTCACCATCTTCGAAAAAGTTCCAAAGATTTGTTCTATGAGAACAATACCCTACATTAAATATATCCGATACGTAGGAACAACTATTGCCGAGTTCACGGAGTCTGTTTAATACGGCATTACAAGTATACACTGTCCGTGAATTGTTGCTACAAAACGGTGGCACCTTTCTAATTATTCCTCCAGGCACCCTGAAGTTGATGAGAGTTCTAGGCGATCCCGTATGGAATTTTAAAATTTAAATAACTTCAATGTTTTTGATAATCAATTAAGAAGCGATCAAAAAACCCCTTTAAAAAAAAAACGATTGTTTCAAATTATTTTCTTCTCAGTTTAAAGGGGGAAAATAACTCCGTACCGGAGATAGAGCAGCTTACTCACTTTAGTTAGGTTTTTAAAGTCACTAGAAATGTCCCCTTGTACCTAGGAACAGTACTAGCTCTGGGTATGAAAGAAGGGGGGAATGGAAGGAACTGGGAGAGTACTCCTTATATATTATTCAAACTTGATTTTCTTGGGTTAAATTTGTTAGGAAAGAGGCAAATCCCCGCTGTATGGGTTATCCTGCGCCCTGCGCTAAGGGGACGCGAGGTTTTACTCGTGTTTTTATAAGGATGCAATCAAAACGATATTGCCTCTCATCCCGGAGAATATTTAGAGGTTATACAATAACCGGCAGCCTTTAGCGTATTACATTATGTACTCCTATTCGCATATTGTACGTTCTTGTTAGAATAGGTCTTTCCCAAACAATATCCTTATATCAGAGGCAGTTGAGTGGATGCTGTACATTACTATCCTATCATCAAAACGATTTTATTTCCATATACATTTTCTTACGGTTTAATATGCACAAATCAATAATCAATCCCCCTTACCGCTCCCATTGGTACATAAGACACTGCATTTGTGAAACAAATGCAGCGTATTTCGATCATCTGTTATATAAAGGTCAGGTGATTAATCCTACGCTTCAGATGCCAGTCCAGAAACAATGAAATTTTGCAGTTTAAACAACCTTTAAAATCAATATTTCACGTCCGCTCTGCCAGGTATCGAACCCAGGATCTCAAGATGGAAGGCGAACTTACCTTCACTCATTTTTCTGATTCGGAACTTTTACCTGAGAGCAGCGATCGAGTCAAAAACATTCGTTCGGGATTCTGGTATTATTTCACAGAAAAGTGTATATACCTTCCCGTTTATTGTCTGTAGCATATTGTTTCCAATGCAACATGATTTATTGTCGAAATCCTTTAAATCTTACAATTGAAATACACAAAATGTTATTAAGTAAGTGAATAAAATGTATTAACATTTTCTTAATATAAACTATATTTCTTATTGGCGGGACGGACATATTGTTTGAGAATTATTGCAGGAAATTATTACCAGAGTTTTGGTACATTGATTTAGATGTAAAAAAATAGAAAAATTGTATTGACATTGCTATTTACGTAGTGTTCTTGAATGTTTAAAATAAAGATTCTTTTCAAGCCGGGAAAGTAACATGTTTTTTTTTGTTCTGCGTAAACATTAAAATCACAGTGTTTATTCGCTAAGGCACACGTGTATTTGAATCACTACCTTAAAATAAGCATGTAGGTATATATTATTCTCATAATTCTCATCTAATTTATAATATTTGGTACGGTTGGGTTTACGGTTCAGTGATCCTATAAATAAGGGATAAAGTACTTGAAAAACAGAATATTCAAAGGAAAATTAATATACTGAAATCACGAGAATCGTATGAAAATTAGAATGGAGATTCAAAGGATGTCTACCTTTTTGATATCATTACATTATACTCATATCTCATATCTTAATATATTTACGCCTCGCCATAAATCCATACAATATATCATACAATTTTGTCAACATTATCTCATTACCTCTTCTCTTTGACACAATCTTTCGCCGAAAATATGTGAAATGCCTTTGAATAAGTAATCTTCAGTGTAACCTTACTGTTCCTTTAGGAAAATAATTTATCTAAAGACCCTAGTAATATTCCGTTACTATAGAGTAATATAGAACCACCCAAACGAAGTTCTCGGGGAATATTATGGATCGAATATAGAAAGAGCCCCCGTCTGATCAAAAACGAATAAAGAGATTATTTCTTCAAAGGGGGCACACACACAGCCACGGCGAAGCATAAGGCTAAGTTTTTCGATAATATTTTTTTTTCCGTAATTAAAATAAATTTTAAACACTTTATATATATTTTAGTTCCAACCTGTTTCAAAGCTGCACAAGCTTCCTTATCAAGGTTGAATTAAGCAATAAATATTATCCTTTAAAAACTTATAATATTAGAAATCAAACACTGATTCGAGTCTACTGAACACTTTATTTTATTTTTACAAATATAAAAATATAAAAACTTCGTGACAATTGTTTCGCCTTGTTAGGACATTTTCAAACGAATGTGAAGATTATATGGATTGAATGTCCTTATATAGTTATATAATTCAAGGTACTTAAGTAGAAAATATACGTATTATACTCGAACAATTGGAAATTAATAAATATCTAAATAATCCTAATTTTAAAATAATAAATGAACAAACCAACCTAATATCTTCACCTCTATTAAACATATTAAAATATACTGTTATTCTTCATATTGTTCCTTTTTGTACACGCTTATATGACGCGTAATTAATAGATGAATCATGTTACAATTGCATTTAAATATTTTGATAAGAAAATCTTAAAAATAGAAATATTGTATAATAATACATTTATGTTTATATAAATTTTCTCATAATATTTCAATCATGTTTTAAAATTAAAATGAACAGCAACCTTTTATAATATTATTGATATTTTTTCGACAGCAGTTATCTAAATTTACAAAACTATAAAGCTTCATTAATTATCTCACAATACATACTTGTATGTCAATAAATACTTATTTTGTTATATTTTTCCCGAAATTAAAATATAAATACCTAAATTCCCCATTATCTATTAAACACTTAGCCTCGCCCTTAACCATTGGTTTTTCCTTCAATTATGATTAATGTACACGCTATAGTTCACAAGATTATTTTTATTTTCTACTTAAGTACCTTGAATTATATAACTATATAAGGACATTCAATCCATATACTCTTCACATTCGTTTGAAAATGCCCTAACAAGGCGAAACAATTTTCACGGAGTTTTTATTTTTATATTTGTAAAAATAAAATAAAGTGTTCAGTAAACTCAAATCAGTGTTTGATTACTAATATTATAAGTTTAGATATGGAGTTCAACAAAATAAACACCAAATCAATCAATATTATCCTATTTTATAATTTTCACAGTGTACTAAATACTAAATCTAATACATATGAATGCAATAAGCCGAGTCTTAGTATCTTGTAGTATTTTGTGTTTGTGTTATGGAGTGAGGGGCGAGGGAAGTTGGAATTTGATTATCTTTATCTTTACATATATCATTCTTCTGTACGTGTGTATGTCACTGAACTCCTAAACGGCTGGACCGATTTTTATTTTTTTTATGTGTGCTTTCGTGGGTTTCTGGATGGTTAAATTTAAAATTGGACCCGGTAGGTGGCGCTGCGATCTGTAACAAACAATCAACTCAACGCACGATAGCGACGAGAACTCTTAGCCAATCAAATGAGGAGATAAAACGAAAAACCAACCCTCATAACGAATTTACAAATAGCTCAAAAAGGGCAAGAATAAATAACGTGTGTCCCTATTTCTTTTTCAATCTAAGTTCTAAGATTTTTTTAAATTTTTTAAAATGAATTTTCGCATATCAGAACATATAACCCCAAAATTTCACCCCAAATGAGCCAATGACAAGCACCAAATATCGGAACGGTGCGGCGTAGGATAACAAGATATTGTTTTTTAAAAATTTAAATCACACATTGGCGAAACGAAAAGATTGAAATGTCAAACTCAATGTCAAATGTCACTTAGTATATTATAGTTCAACGAAAATTCGGGTATCGAAAAAATGTGAGCTGAACCAGCTTATAGCAGGCAAGCCAACGTACGGGCAAAACAAGGTCTGTCGAGGTATAATTATAAAATGAATAACCACGAAGTTAGAGCTTCAAATATAAAATTCATAAAATATTGTTTTAATTTTACAAAATAAAAATTCAAACACGTTTGGATTTTATTAGCATTTTTTGTTTTCATATGGTTTGATTCTATCCATTTTTCTGTGATACTACCAAAATAAAAAGTTTTTTTGGGTCAATAGAACCTGATCAAATATTTTGTATTTCTTAAAAAAATATATGGTTACTTCGTCATATATATGACCTATACATTATTGGGTGCGGAAAATGAATTATGATTATGATGATTTGTGTATTTTTGGCTTTTTTACATTGCGATATTTTTTGGTTCCTAATGAGTAATTAGTAAACATTACCCTTCGGGTGGATAAACTGCGCCCTGTACCCCTGGCAGGTTTACCATTCCCGATTTTGAACAACAGAATTTTCGTAAGCCCTAATCCTCTCCATTCACATTTACCCCCGCGGGAAGGGACCGCTATGTTCAGTCTGGAAAATTGGGAAAAGCTATGAATATTATCTCACCTTATTTTATGGACGTCACTATTATGGTACCCTCCTCCGACCCGCCCCGCCACTTCTCCCATCTCCAAATAAGCCGAGGAAAATGCTTGATTATATGACTGAACACGAGTCTAAGGCATTAGTAAATTCTGACTTAAAGCAGAGATCACAAATTCCTTTCAGACGCGAGGATCATGGATATTATAAAACTTATTTTCTCTGTTTTTTAAACTAATAAAAGTTTATTTTATTTTATAAAATGCATATAACATAGAAATCAACGTCACTTAGCAATATTGATGTTTAAGAATCTGATGAATAGGTAAATAAGTAATTTAGCATTGGCTTTACCCTTGTGTATCTGTTTTTTTTTCTAAGGATTACTCTTGGAGCTTTTTTTGTAATATGGTGAATTTGTTTAAAGTGTTTTGATCTCTGAAATATTTTTCGTGATAGCTTTCAAGTGTACATATTACATTGTTTAGAAATGTTAATAATTAATATATTTTAATGATTATTATATATAAGTTAATATATTGAAATTCATGTATTATCTTAGTACGTTTTAAGACTAAATAAAAAAAAAACATTTTTTTTACAAAATGCTTCCTCGGTACTGTGCGAAAAAGACAACTGCCAGTCGGACTGATTTTACCTAACTAAAATCAACGACCCGTTTTTCAAAACCTAGTTGGTTGATTTATTTTTTTTTTGAGAAAGAGTATCGAAATGAAATTTTCTGTATCAATATCTTTCGTTTCGTTCTTCTAAATCATTTTTAATACTTGTACACCGTACGCCCAAAGACGTCAGATAAAACTAGCTGCTTTTTTGAGTTTTTGATAGTCCTAGCTCCTATAAGAAACAATTTAATCAAAAAGGAAAAACAGTGGATATACGTCATATTAAATATACTAGCGCCATAATCAAGGGAGAAAATACTAGAAAACGTTTGTATGAAAAAAAGTCAGACCGTCTTTTCTTCTTAAATGTACATTTTATAGTCTTTGTAACATCTGCAGTATAAATTAAGAGCAATATTTTTATTTATTTACGTACAATGATTAAGTAATGCAATTTTGTGCACACATAATTTATTCGCGGATTGTTTTTGTCTCACACAAGTTAATGTAATAGAAAATATATGTATATTATATCAATTAATTCGCTGTTTATGATTCAATTGTATGTAAGAAAATTTTTATTCGCTAACTGTACTGTACGGAAAATGTAAATGATGGTTTTGAAAGGAATGAAAGTATGACTAAATGTGAGATCAATGGTTGCAGTGAAACAGGTAGACTAATTTGTTTATCTGGGAAGTATGTTTATTAGGGATGGGATGACAGAAAAAGATATTGAAAGTAGGGCTAGTGCCAAAAACAGAGTGAACGGTGCACTTAAATTAATATTGACAAATAAATGTTGTCGCAGAAGGCAAAATTGACAATTTACAATGGAGTCCTGATGCCGACCCTTACGTATGGGAACGAAGTATGGAATTGGAAAAACTAGAATGAAAGTAGGCGGAACGCTTTCGAAATGCGATGTCATAATGATATGTGGTAAAACTATGCATGATAAGTAACATATATAGTTTTATTATTGTTAGTTGGATTTGGTAATGCCATGACTTAATCCGTCTTCTTCTATTTCTGCATCCATCAACATTCGCATTCTAAATATTTTTAGCCGTTCTTTCGCTGTCCACCGCTCTGCATGTCCAAACCAACGCAGAGCTCTTGGCCAAGAAAGGTCTTAATTCGATCAAACGAACACCGAAAGAACGGCTAAAAGGTTTACGAAGCGAAATGGATGCAGAAATCGAGGAAGTCCGAGAAAGACATAGCGCGACCATATCCAACAAATAAATGGACATGTCAAAAGTTGGAATAGTCGTCGGGCGTACATATAGAAGAAGCGTGATGTGCATGCAAAAACAGAGTGATATCGCATTCTATCCTCTCTGCCTACCTTTACGGGGAAACAGCGTACAACACAACAGACCGGGAGGCCCAATCACCGTGGTGAACAGCACAGAACACCCGGGGTTGAAATCCACGTTTAATGTTTGCGTTTTTCCGAATGTTTGAGTTTACTGTTTACTATATTGATGTGCCATTTTTTTTTGTGTTCCGGATCCTATATTTGTGGTGATATGCTCATGTGTCTGTGTCAACTCATTGCTCGTCCCATCTAAACACAAGACTTTTAGTCCCATGGAGTTGGGACTTTTGTCTCAAATAATGTGTAATCAACTACATGTATGTAAATAAATAATCGAACCCGGAACCTTCTGTGCGTGGGTCAATCGCCTTAAAAACTACACCACGTAAGCCGCCATTTTTGTTTGTTTTTTTGTGTCACAGTTTGTTTGTTTGTTTGTTAAACACCTTATATACATTTCAAAAAATGTTAATTATTCTAAATGATTTCCTCTGAAAATTCTAAACTTGACTTTTATACATTTGAACTTAAAATGGAGAAGCGAGCCGACCTTTTGAAGCCATTGTTTTCCCCGCTTTCTTTTCATCGGTGCTTTTTCTTTGTTAAGCATGTTTTTCAATTAAGTATTGTTTGCGACCGCTAACGCTTTACTGTATTATATATGTATAATACCATGCCTATGCCTAGGTACAATCGCTGAGTTTTCCCGTTGCATTGTACGAGGCGGTAAAATACTAGATCTTCCATTTCCAGTACAGTGCGCAATACAATTATTGTTTTCATAATTACTTTTAGAAACAAAATGACCGCCTCTGCTTTGAACTCTCATCCCTTTATCGTGGTCTCGACTATCGTATTACATTTTGTTGCAAAGTTCACCCCGCCCGAAAGCACACATTAGGGGGAAATCAGGGCGTTCAATATTATTTCCAAGTAGGAACATGATATCCATTAGAATCATTAAAAAACGGCAAACAAGAAACGTGGCCCCAAAGACTGAAACATGTTTTTATATTAGTAGACGTAAGCCTCACTCCGAGAACGTAATTCATAAATGAAACATTAAATTAATTTGATAGTGTAAATAAAACATAATTCTGTTTTACTCATTGAGGAAGTTTAGTGCTACGGGAAATTCTATATAAAAATATTTTCTCGCGTGGAAGCATTTAACTACACGTCGAAATTTCTCGAAAACGTACGAAAAAAATATTAAAAATGATTATTTTAAAAGTGAATTACTTTGAACAACCTCGCAAGTTCTAAATAATTAAGCAATGATATATTCCCGGTTTCGGAGAAACTAACTCACCAATTAGTAGAACTCACCGACTATAACTTATCACATCACTTCTTCTGCAGCCTTATTCTTGTCTTTTCAAGTATATAGGGACTTGTATATTTTCAAAAATATATTTAAGTTTGCCGAAATCAGCCCAACTTAGCCCTATTCTTCTTGGTAACTTCGCTATCTGGTTATCTTTACCAAGTTTGACTTTGTGTCCTAGATAAATGTATTCATCATCCACTTCGATTTTACTATCGTTTATGAAAATGTCTCGTCAAGAAAATATCACATCACAGGCAGAGTTATTAAAAAAAACAAAACTTTAAAAAATCATATTAATAATACATGCAATGTGATAAATACAAAAAATACAGATCTATTCATTGCGCTGATAATACGATACACAAATATTTTTTTTTTTCATTTTTGATTAGCTTGATAGTCTTTTAACAAATAAAAAATATTTTACAGTTGATAATATGTTCATAATATTGAGTATAAAATGTTTCATTTGCTTTTTGTTAAAAATAATGTACACGGATATATAGTTGAATTGGCGTTCTAGATAACATTTTTTTACCCTAAATGTGTATTCGTAATTCGTATAAATATTATCTTGTTCATCTTGTCTACCGTAAAGTTTTACCCACCCAGGTAAGCGCGCGTTTAAAGGAAAACAACAACGTAATGCAAAGTAGATTCGGAGGTACGAGCAAAGTTTGGAACGTGTCTTGTTTTCTGATGGACCGTGTACAGTCTCACCTTTCTTTACTTTACTTCTTATATCTTGTTATCGCCTAGAAAGCCTCTCCTGCTCCACCCCCGAACGAGGGATTAAGGCAAACAGTGTAGGTGCTCCGCTTTTACAAACTTTTTGCCTTTCCTGAATCAGACTGTGTTAATAAAAACCACGGCTATTCATTGCAAACATTTGCAAACTTTCCAAGCTTCGTAAACAAATTTTCACTATAACTTCGTTCCTTTACTTGCCTACTCGTGCTCCCGCACATCTAGGAAAAATCTTACCGCGCCCACATTCCTTCGTGTGAAGTAAAGAAATTACTCTGGGTCCTTTGAAAATATTTTCTTATTTTATTGGACAACTCGAAACCTTCCCTACCCCATAAATCTATAACGTAGCTTCTTTAGTATTTGCTTACTCTTCTTTGCGAGATAAATGGCGTCGTGTTCCGTTTTGATCTGATATGTTGTTTGAAGTAATTTACGAAACAACATAATGTGCACAATACATCTTAGAAAAACAAAACCCCTTTGTACCTGGTTAAAACGTGTTCTAGTAAATCCATCTCCAACTTCTATCATCTCGGATCTAAATCCTGGCTTAAAGAGTAATCTGTCTGTACTTGGAGGAGAATTGGTAACATCATCATAGCTGTTCTATTTTGATTACACGTCCCTGGGTATGTACAATCCGACCGTAATTATATTGTTATTTACCTCACATTAATTTATGGGTTGTCATCACGCAACGCAGATGGTACTTTTCCACATTATCAAATTTAACTCTCAAGTTTTTCGAAGTTTCGGTAATTACAACTTAAAGCTGATAAAAGTTTTCTGATAACTTGGTAATAATTATAAAAGCCCCCATCTAAATTTCGTACCTAAGCGGGCGCCGAACGCTAATCATAAAAAAATCTAATTACGGTATAAGTAAGGCTCGCATCGTGATGGTTAAGTAATGTATTGTTTTGTGAATAAATGTGTTAATGGTTGATTTATTTATAGTTCTGAGATGAATAAATAAGCCATTGTTCTTATAAAACCAATCTCAGAGAGTTGATTGTTCTCGAGGGCTCGGAGCTTTAAAAAGGATCCGGGAATCTGTTTATAATTGTGTTTCTGCTCGAATGATCCGCCTAAGATGACGATATATGCTCCACCATGCGGAAGAAAGTGTGTTAACCCCTCGTCCCAAGTATTGTGTTGGTTCCTCGGGCCCGACTTCCGCACATATTGTGTGACAACATAATTAACATAAAGCAATGGGCGTGCCAAGAAGTGACATTTCCCCGTCAGCGTTATTACTTTGTTTTGAGATTCAATTAAAAGTAAATTTCATATCTCTTCAAGCGGATAATTCTGTATCAAGAAAACGTTGCTCTAATGCTATGTTTATGGGAAGTTATATTTTATGCAATTTATTTAATTTTCTATCATAATTACGCTTCCGCGGTTTGAGCTGTGTAAATAATGTCGTTTCAATGCTGTTACCCACGCATTTAACGTGTAATAATGAAACATGAAATAAATTCGTATCTTTCCATTAAGTATACATTTTTGTTTGCATACGGTTTAAAATACTTTTAATTAGGTATTGACATTGACAAAAACATCCAGCGTAATTGATCGGTTCTCATTTAAACATCGAAGAAAATCTTTCATGGTATTCAATAATTATTTATAAATATAATATTTGACAGAAATGCAAGAGTCCAATAAATCGTTAAGTATATCAATGAAACGTTTTTTTTATCCAAATTGACGACTAAAATTTTTCGCTCCGCAAAAGGACAAGAGACCCCAGCGAAAAATACACAGGCTTGAGAAAAAACACATTTAATTATTGTGATCTCAGCGGTAATCGAACCCGGAATCCCCCGTGCGTGAAGAACCGTATTATCCATTTACACCGCACAGGGGCCGCCAGAAACTAATTTCACCCTGTTAAAATAAGATAATCAAATAATTTTAACGCATACTTATATCATAATTAAGTTATTACAAATAAACTTTACATATCCTTCATTATTTTTGTGTATAATTGGATAATATTATCCTATAACTTAGATAATAATTGGTATTCCCTCGCTTCGCTGATCGTAACAAATCGTTTTTTGTTCCTTTCGAGGAAAGAAATAAAAATAATGTAAATTTAAATGTGATGCCCCTTGGTAAATTACACAGATGCGTAATGATCGTTTCTTGGGCGCCTCGAGCCTCATATGAAGCGACAAGTCAGCCATGAAATTACACTTTCATAAGCAATGAACGCGCACGCGCCAATTCTGCCATTAATATGAGGCACATCCCTAATGGGAATTCGCTGAAAAAAGTCGAGCGAGCTAATAAAGAACGTCATTCAGAATGCCGACATTACGGAAACTATATATAAGTTATAACATTTTCATATACCTACTAAAATGTCATATCAATAATGAACAAGTTTTTCAACAATGTTTGAGTATGTCCAAATGCTTGCAGACTGGCTGGATTTTCTCCCTAGGGAACTATTCATACTTAAATTCATTTCAACAGAGAGAGAAAACATTTTTGAGAAGGGAATATGGAAGTCTAGGCATTCACAGGGCTTATGCCAAAGTGCATGTATTTTTCTACTTGAAGTTTAATAGATATAATTAAATATGCTTGATTTTATTTTATGCTGAGAACAACAAATAAGAAAAATTGACTTACGGTAATTTCTTATTATATACAAAATTAATTTTGACATTGTGGGAATCAAAATTACTTTAAAAATTTAATATTTACGGCCGCGATATTTTTATACCGGGTTAAGATTATACTAAATACTGTATTATCCAACAATTCACGAAATAGCAAATTTATAGTTTCGTATAAAATGTTATCGACAAAATTAAGAAAGGTCTTTTGCGATGGTTCGGTCATGTGGAGCGAATGAATGATGAAAGAACGGCCAAAAAGATTTATGATGCGAATGTGTCTGGTTGTAGAAGGCGAGGAAGGCCGAGAAAGACATGGCATGATCAAGTACAACAAATTCTTGAAAGTGGTCATGTGAAAAGTCGGAATAATCGACGTGCGTGCATGAGAAGATGTATGAATGTGAAGGAAGCAAAGGAAGTGTGCCAGGACAGAGTGGTGTGGCGTTCTATCCTCTCTGCCTACCCCTCCGGGGAAATGGCGTGATGGTTAGTTAGTTAGTTAGTTAGTATAAAATGTTTAAAGGTCTGGTATTCACGCCTCGTTGCTTTTATGTATTAAATGTAAAATATGTGTTAGTAAAACATATCTTTAATTTGAGTATTTGAAAACAAATGTTTTGTTATCTGTTTTTTATTTTAACTCCATAATTTTACATAAACCGTAGACAGACGCAGACATTTCAATTTATGCATTGTAAAGTGTAACTTTTGTAATAAATTTAAAACATCGTTTCGTATGACATTTTCTTATTCGTCTGGAGTGTCTGAATTAGCATAATATTCTCTTACCCAGCTGTTTAGAATACGAAATAAATTGATCGTCACTCTGCAAAAAACAGCTACCCCTTCAAAATTCAATAAACGACGAAATATTCGTAGTCCAAAATTATATTTAGGTTAAAAATAGCAAACAATTAATAAATGCGTAGTTCTTGCATTATTTTTTTTTTTATTTTAGTTGATCTTGTAACAATAACGAGTAATACAGAACATTTGGTTTTTCGTATTTTTAATAGAAAAATGTATTTTTATTTATTTATTGCTTTTACGACCTAAACAATTTACTAGTAAAAACCTTTAAAATATGCAAAACAAAAGGCCGCCAGAACTATAATTCTGTGGCTTCCTTGTTCTAACATTAAAATTTCGCATTAAAAAAATACGTAAGATAGTTTTTCGTGCCTTTTTTTGATTTTTCGTGTCCAACATCTTTATTATTGAGTGATTTAACTTTTTTTTAAAGTAAAATAACTGTACTGTTTATTTTCACTGCAGATGCATAAATCCCTGGCATATTGAAAAGATGAAACATAAAATAAGTATGTTTTCAGGGGGGTCAATAATTTTTATAGTCGAATTTCTATTATTTCTTGGGAGACGCAACTTTGCCAATCTTTTAATTTATCAAATTACAACAGAGATGAAGAATATTTTAGAGTATGTAATTAATCTAGACATCTACAGGGCCTATGACCTGTCAGTCTTCTTCTTTTAATTTGATTAATTCATTATCTATATTTTACATCTATCGTTTAACATTGATTCGAATGACAATTTTCTTACGAATCAACGATACATATTATTTTATTTGTTATCAAACTGTTTTCGCTGGCTTTCTTCTGCATAACAGTACAAACATACTATTATTATTCATATTTGTAAGTGTGAAATTCGTTCAGATCATTAAAATCTCAGAGGAGATCTTCGGGCCATTTGATGTGTCCCTACTAATATTCCCTACATATCTCTGTTCTAATAGTTTCATTTATAAATGCCTTGTGCAATGGCCCATGAGTCAAAATTTATTCGAAAATTATTCAAGATCGTTTTAAAATAATCACTTGAATAAAATAAACACGATGTCGTATTTTATAGAAGAATAAATAGTTTATTTTTGTACATCGGCCTTTAAAGCAACCTAAAGCGGGCTTTAACGTTTTTTTAATTTGTTGACTTAATTGAGGAATATTATAGTGACGTGCTTCTTTAAAATCTGACAAATGCATAGCTTATATATTCGTTACTGAACATAATTAATGATATCTACGATTGTATTTATTTGATCATTTCATTTTTGCAGTAATAAACTTATTCACCAAAAAGATCTTCTATGATCAAAATATTTTCAAATTATAAAATAGTTTTATTTTGTCTTTTGGTTTTTTATCATTATTATTTTGTGAAACTCAAATAGTATAACTAATGAAATGATTCGTTTTATATGACCTACCTTATTTTTCAAATATCCATAGATGCACAACCGTAGTACTGCGTTTGCAAAATTTACCAAGTTGTGTTCCATGTTATCCATCAAATTCACAAAAAAAACATCATTTTTGTTTATTTTCAATGCACAGAGAAGCTCCAACAAAGCAAAAGGGGAAATAATATATGTACCACGTTTATAAAATATTTTTAACGTAATAAAAGTCTAAAAAATACTATCCAGTGAAAGAAAAAAAATGCTATTTATTTTTAGCATGTTTTTTTTTTTTAATTTTCGTAATTTTGAATTCCCGCAGAAACGGTAATTCCATGGGCCACGCCCCTAATACGTCACGATCTATGTTTATTTGTCCCTGGCCATTAAAACTTGTTTTAGAACATTATAAAATACTACATAATGGACTTAAACACTACAGCGACTTACCTTACTACTTGAAAACTTTTACTGGAGACAAATTTAAAATCAATCTGAAAAAGCAAATGATGACTGAATTAACTAGACTAGACGAGACATAAAATGACTAGACAATATAAAATTTTTAATGTAACCCTAATGGGTTTTTTAAAATTGTAAATAAATAAAAAAAAAATTTTAAAAAATCACGAATCTTGACATCACAACTGCCAAGGCCAAACGCGTCGCGTTTTTCTACCAACGTTTTTTTATAAATTTCTTTTTTACATTTATGTATGAAAAAATTTCTCCACAATATCCATATTGATTTTGAAAATACAAATAATTATTATAAATCCATTTCATAAATTTTTCTCGGTATTCGTAGTATGTGATATTTGGATATTTTCATATGTATTATGTTTTTTAAGAAACCCAAAGTTATTATTATTTTGTTATTATTAACATGAGTTGTTAATAAATCAATATCTAGACGTTTATAAAAATAATGCAAACATGTTATAAATCCAGTACTGTTGACTTATAATTTTCATGCCAGTTGCAATCTGATAGATTTACTGTTGTCATACTGAGTGAGCTGAACTCGCTTTTATATTGCACCACGCTACCACAGCACTTCCCATTTTTCTTCCTTTCATCCCGCGCAATATTACGGGTATATATTGTTATGTATTCGTCACCATCCCCAACATACATTACGGCTCACTCGATGCGTCAAACCGTGTATGAAAATAATGAACTTCCACATTGACAGCACTTACCGTACCATAATATCCTGTACCAACAGTATTTGTGCTGTGATGTAACGCAGTAAAACATTAATGGTGCGATATGCAGCCAGCACATAACGATAATTCAATCCAAGCAAGTATAGGATATCAGAATGAAACTGCACAATCTAAAAATGTCGAGTCACTCGACTCCGACTCATCCCCTCGAGTATCTTTTTTGTAGTAGGGGAACTAAAAGATTAACACTCAGGAAATCCTATTATTTTTGGCCTTTCTTCTAGACGAATTCAATTTTCTCGTATTGTTTTACACCTTACAAAAAAATATTGGTGAGAATGGTTTTGAGTGATTTTCGAAAGAACGCCGAACGTATCTCAGAGTAATAAAAGCGTTCTGAATTTTTGGTTTGGTTTTTAGTTTAACAATAAACGTGTAATGGATGGTTACGGTTAGCGTTTGCAATTCTCGACCTGAAGCTCAATCATAAATAACTATCGACATGCTAAGCATTTGAGCGACCATGAACAATAATTTACATGCTTAAGTTATCGCAGTCATAAGTTAAAGCCGGTGTAATCTCTAAGTTAACGCTCGTGTCGGTTTGTTTTTGTTTTTCTCGTAAATAAATACAGTTCTTTGGCAAAAAATCGGCATTTACTATAAAACATAATACAATATATTGCATCTGCAAAATAGTAAGGAGTATTTAATACAAAAAAGTGAAAATTAAATCATAATTACTATGGCGACTGCTTTTCTTGACATTTGGCTAGCCAACCGCCGCGCGCCGGCTAAATGCAATAAATAGCATGATAAATAATAAATAAATAAACGAAAATAGCAGTTTTGGAATATTTTCCATATGTATAGCGGTGAAATTCAATATGTGATTGCGCAGCAGGATTATACGTCACGAAACGTAAATATTTTGACTTTTAATATTAGGTGTTCACGTATGTTCTATTGTGATCGCGAATACGATAAACAATCATGGTAATAAATTGTTATCACGTCGCTTATTAGCACGTCGATAGTTATTTGTGATTGAGCTACTGAGTATTTACGGCCCGTTGTATAGCTGTAAACTATTGCTTACTTTGTGGTTGATAATTATATAATGGTTTTTGTCCGTACGGCGACTCTATAAGGCAAACAAACAAACCATCTCGCCGTTTCTGTAGGGGTAGGCAGAGAGGATAGAACGCCACATCACTCTGTCTTTGCATACAGACCTCGCTTCCTTTACATTCATACATGTTCTCATGCACGCACGCCAAATATTCCTACTCTTGACATGCCCATATTCGAGTATTTGATGGACTTTATCGTGCCACGTCTTTCTCAGTCTTCCTCGTTTTCTGCATTTATCAACATTCGCACCGTACATCATTTTAGCTGTTCTTTCGCTGTCCATTCGCTCAACATGTACAAACCAAGACAACACCCATTTCTTGATTCTGTCGATAATGCATGTCTCAGCCTTAGATAGTTCACAGATATCGACATTTGTGCACCTACCATGCATCTTTTTACCACACATTCGCCTGAGAGATCGCATTTCGACAGCATCCAACCCACTTTCGTAATTATTTTTCCACTTCCATACTACGCTCCCATACGGGTTGGCCTGCCTGCCTCAATGAGTCAGTGGCGTATTATTTCCCTTAGACCTACCTTGTATACCTACAATAATTTCATCATTGAATAACTGGACTCTTCTTGTTCTAGTAATTATTTATGTATTTTTTATATGTTTAACCTTTATTTTTATAAAACTGAATAATTACCTACACCAATAAGATTAAACTAGTGTAAAAATAAAATGAACTAGATCAAAACAAAAATCCTACCTACAATTTACGTATTGATTTCTTTATTTTTACTCCCAGCCCTATTTTTAATTAACAAAAAGCCTATTATCAGTAAAATCATAAATTAATAAAACTAAAAATCTATGATGGCACATAAGTAATAGATACATAAACTTCAATCTGTTTTCAATGCAGCAGCAAGGCTTATTACGGGAGTAAAAAAATATTCTCACATCTCACAACATCTTCGAGATTTGCACTGGTTAAAAAGCCCAGAGAGAATAAAATACAAGCTGTGCTGGACAGTATTCAAATCCCTTCATGAAATGGCTCCAAAATACCTATCGGACCTTTGTATTAGGGAAAATACATGTCAAAGAAAATCTACTCTTAGGTCAGCATTTGATTCAGGAAGAGGAAAACTTGTTGAAATCCGGCGCTCCCCAAACACTAGATTTGGAGATCGTGCTTTTGCCACCGCCGGCCCCTCTGCCTGGAACCAATTGCCTTCAAACTTACGAATCATCGACAGTCCCAGTCAATTCAGATCCCAACTAAAATCCCACTTCTTTAAACTATTATACCCTCAATTTTAAATCTGGAAATATAATGTATCACTTAAGTTTAGTTAGAATGTAAGTTTAGATATACAATTGTTAAGCGCCCTTGAGGTGATTTTTTACAAAAATGGCGCTATATAAATCAGCCAAATATTATTATTATTATTATTATTATTAGGGTACCCACCTAATTTTAGACTTCAAACAATCGAAACCGATTCAATACACTGTATTCCAATATTTCCGTTTTAAGCTCATAACTTCCACAAAATGAAGGTACGTAATCAATGTTTATTTTTATTAATAGTTTTTTTTTATAAGTAGGTTCCAAACCTATACTAGTTCGTCAATCGCAAATACCATTAATTTATGAGAAAGTGGAATGATTGTCACCAATAATTATTATTAAATAACCAGATCTAAATTTATAGCAACAGAGATAAAACATTTTTTATAAAGGAATATATAAATCTAGGCATCTACCGGGCTTATGACCTGCCATTGGCTGGTTTAAGTGACCACTTTACACTCTGTGTAAAATTCACCATTCTGCCTAGGTTGAAACATCAACATTTTCTCATATATCTGTGGATTAAAAAAGATCTCAATGTATTTCAACCCTCTGTTGTTAATAACTCCCTAGGGGGAATTTAGCCTGTCTACAAACATTTGGACATACTCAAAACATTGTTGATTGATTACCACATTCAGGTCCACGTTAGTACAGAACTCATCCATCCACATATCTCTTATCTTCTGTCAACGTGATTATTGTCGTTTCCAATGCTCGATCAAATAATGGCTGATTGCGATGAAATTTCCGCCATTTTGCCGACGGCAGCGCCAGCGGTAGTTTTTCGCAACCACGAGTCATACGTCATACATCATGGCGGGTGACATATCCGCCGGGGTGGCTTGTTGTCGGTTGCCACTGTACTGGGAATCAGGAACACAGATTGACGATGCAGTTACGGGCGAAAAAGGCGCCTTTCATAGTGATAACAATAAAGCACAATTATGGCCAACTGCGATTTAGTCCTCGCGTTGTGCGTTGCTTCGTTTGTCGCGCGTATCGGGCCCTGGGCTGGTATTCCAAACGCTCTCGTGGCCGTATTGTCTCGAGTATTTACATACAAAATACACGAGAAAAACAGTTTTCTCGTTCCACGAGAGTGGTTTAGAATAGCACCCCAGGTGAGCGGGCATAACAAGATATAACATTTTGAATTTTAATCCGGACGTTTTGCGCTCATACAGATAAACCTACAATCATATTTGAACTGATTTTACTGGTGTCACATTTTTACAACAAACAAACAAAGCTATCTAAGACTGTTTTATTATCCAACAGGGAACCATTTTAAGGTGGTTGAATGCACGCCATTGAAAAAATTTTAAACAACTTTTTACCATACTAAAACCATTATCTTTTTTTTAAAAGAAATATTAACGTTCTTATGATTTACCCAAATATTACATTTTTAGGGCAATTTTTAACGAGTTGTAAATAACTCACTATTAAAAATGGAAATTAAGTTGGGGTAGAGTGGGATTCGAGCCACGGATCTTTGATCCGTGATTCCGAGACACTAGTCACAGGACCACAAACCGATTTAAAAGATTCTAAAGTATCAAAAACGCATTCTTCTCATATTTAAACGAGCTTTCATAAATTTATTATTTTAAATAAATATAAGTGTCTATAAAAAGCGCTTATAAAAATAAACAAAGAGTAAATGAGCCAATAGAATTGATACTTATTTGTTAATAGACTATCAAACTAAGATATTTTTTTTCTGTGAATCGTATTATCATTGTTAAGTTTTGTAATTTAATAATTACTCCGCGCGTGGCGTCACTAGTATTCGTCGGTGTTTATCCTGATTGGTGATTTGGCTTCCCGGAAACCGGAAATATTTCACAACACTCTATCATTGGTTGATTTAGAAGAACTTGCGACGTCATTTAAAGTAGTTCGTTTTTATTAAAATCGTTTTCATGATTTTTTTCATACGTTTTAGAGAAACTTCTCCGTAGTATTAATTGATTGAATTTTTACCACGCGTAAGAAATCATTTTTGGTATTTCAAGTATTTCATCGACTAATAATTCGGAATGAATTTCTATCGCCAAATATAATCTAGCGAAAATTCGGTAAATTTAAATTGCAGCAAAGGGTATGGAAAACTTTGCGTTGCTAAATGACTGTGTCGACACCGAATACAAACATTCCAACTCCCTGATTGCTATCGATTTGTTCCCTGTATGCGATTAGAATGTTATATAATGGCTGCGCTTCGTAGCTCGCTTGTACATGGCGAAGATTTTCCTGGAAAACAATCGGACCGTGCATTTTCCTATTGGAAATGTGTTTCCTAGATATTGATTTTTGAATTGCATTTATTCCTGTAATCAACAGTCAACGCGACGTACAATGCTTTACATACATTCTACTGCTTTGATATTGCATTCTCCCATTCAATATTTCAACCCCTTTGTGTTCGAACAATAATATTTCTTTTTAAATCCAAAAGATAATAATATTTCTATCACGTATTGTATATATATGTTTATTTGTGCCCATATTTAGTTTATTTCAAATCGTTTTTTCATTATTTTATTCATATCTTATTTAAAAATGACTAGGCGTCTTGTTATTGTAAATAAGAATCATTCGATTAACACACCCAAATTTCTAAATTAATTTCAACAGAGAAGGAAAACATTTTTAAAAAGGGAATATGCAAGTCTAGGCATTTACAGGGCTTATGACCTGTAAATGCATAACATTAAATTCTAGGCATAGAATTAAATTTGAAATCAACATCTTAAATTTATATTTAAAAATATTTGAAATATATAAAGACTTTTGACTTATTGCATTCTGTCAGTATAGCCTCGATATATATTATATACTCTAAAATTGGGCCTATTTTTTGAACAAACAGTTTGAAGTGCCATTTTACCGATGCAATTTAAATGTATTGATAAATGAATAAATGTTGTGATGAAATGCGTTATTTTTTTGTTGGCATTACACGTACATATAAATAAAGCATCTTTTTTCCTTTTTATCAATATCGGCTGACAGTTTCCAGTGTTAACGAAAAGCTGACTGTATAATGAAAAACTAATATCATTCAATTTCGTACAAAGTTGGATTATTTGAATCGAGGAAAGGAGCACGGGAATGGACCTACATTTAATGCCAAAAGTATGTTCTTCAATATTGGTGCACTGAATGATAAAAGTTTTCTGTGAATTTTAACGATTTATTATATTAACTTTCAAAACGACGCGCGACGATTCCGAGAATTCAATGCAATGTCTTGTAATGTCAAAATTTTGTTTATTTTGTTTCAAATCCAAATGCTCTATATTTGTAAACCTTATATATTGATGATGAGATATATATATATATATATATATAGTTGGATAATTTATATAGCGCCATTTTTGTGAAAATCACCTCAAGGGCGCTGTACAATTAATAAATATCCCAGTACGTCTTGCAGCTACAGAGCGCATGGACGGTTGGGATTCTAGTTCCTCGTTTTCAATTAAGATCAATAAAAAATTATAACAGATAGGAGCTAGATTACAGGACGTCTTGCAGCTACAGAGCGCATAGACAGTTAGAAATTTAGCCCCCATTTACACATTTTAAAAATTGACAAATAAATTTAGTGTATTAATGATACTAAAAAAAAAAAAAATAATTTGAATTATAAAAAGGAGTAAGATTACAACACGTCTTGCAGCTACTAAGCGCATAGACGATTGGAATTCTAGACCCCATTTATAAAATTTAGGTATTTTTAAGTTGGTATATGAAAGCTAGATAACCAATCATCGTGCAGCTACAAAGCGCATGGACGAGTGGAATTCTAGCAAAGTTAGAATGATATCAATAAATTCATAAAAAATAGAGCATAGTAGTAAGTTTGTGAAGTGTTCATGCCAAGAACTAAGCAATAAAAAACTAAATAAATAAAGCACTGTATCAACTCCATGGTTAACAAAAGGAGATAGATGTCCGAAGAGAATCTTTTGTAGACAGTAGGTAGATATCGTCACCATGTGGTCCACTAGTAGGTACCATGTGGGTACCATGTAGGTACCATAAGGATGGGTTAATAGAAGGATAGGAAACAAAGGTAATCGGCCAGGAATAATTTCGATTAATGCTGTTTTACACTACCAGACAGATTACATATTTACAAATTACATTATTATTCCTTTATCAGCATCTAATAATGCGTATGGCTATGTATTCATACTCCAAAGGTCAAGGTTATCAGTTTTACTCTTCAAGTCACAGTCCAAGGGCATTGAAACATTCTAGTGTAAAACCACTTTTTAAATCTATAATATATTTTATGACAACTTTGTCAGGAATCGAACCGGGGATCTTAAGCATGGTAGGCAAACGTGCCAACCACTATGCAACGTGTGGAATAATCTACCCACTTATGTCAGATACACCCTTTCTTTCTCTCTTGTCTCTTCCTAAATATTTAAGTTTTTCCATTTTCTTTCCTTCCCCCTTTACCCCCTTCTCTCTTCATAGTATAGTGTATATATTTACTCAATTTTTTATTTTTTTAAAATATATATGTACATTACTGTTTTGTTTTATAGTGTTAATATTATAATTTACCGACAATATGCTCATATACCACTGATTTTCTCAAATTGAAATGCTTATATAGCAGATAGGGAGAAAAAAATTCTTTACTGTAATATCGTACCCGCCTTTATGCATATGTATGTAAACTGTACATGTATATAAGTGTTAAAATAAATAAAATAAATAAATAAACGTGCCAACCGCTACGCAACGAGGTGTCAAAACGGTTTCAGGCATGTAGAGGAATGTACTGTCACTGCAATATATCATGTCATGGACGATCGATATACGCTGCATTAAGTGTACGAATTCAGTGCCCTATGCACCATTTGGTATGGACATGGGTATGATGATGATGTTCCGTTCAGACACGGTACAAGTTATTCCATGTTATTTTCGGTGTGATAATTTCAATTTGAATGTCTGATTAATTACTAGTATTTGTTATTTTAATGTATCTAGCTAGTTTAAGCGGGTTAGCGTAAATATGGTCTGCATATTCACGTCGTGCGCGTCAATAGCCATTATGGCGACCAACGGCCCTTTCGGGTCATTAAACCGCATGCGAATCAAATATTACTCGCCCTGCGACATTCGTCCGTGTTATTTGGCACATATTGTAGGTGGAAAAGAAAAGAAGAGATAAAAGTCGGAAGCTTATTGATTTATCATTTATCAGATAACAGTAAATGGGGTCGCGAACATAAATCTCGTAAATCGCATCGGAGCCAATAGGAGGACATAACTACTGACTACCTACTGACGCTCAGCTATGCAGTTACGATGGCTCAGATAATGTTTCATCGAACAGAAAACTAATCCGAACTTCATTATTTCAATAAGTTTTCATTCTAATACATTAACTCTTAAAATACTGTGATAAATAATCCCTTTGCGCGCGGTGATGTAACATCGTGTTACCACTAGTAAAAGACGGAATAATTTAAAGTTCAAAAATTGAAAAAAAAAAAAACATGGAAACATACTGTTTAATAATCCCTTTTCCATTATTTGTGCAAATAAACATATAATTTAGCCCTGTTATAGTAAAATAAATTGATAATCATAAATACGCCGCTCAGATTACGCGCGTGCGTTTCCCACCACTGTTATCAACCGACTGATATCTGAATCTATTTTACACTTTACTTACTTTTGTTTTTGTCTCTTTCACACTAACACCTGCCATAGAACAGCGTTCCTGTATTCCTTGTGATGAGTTCTATCTTCGTGCTCTTTCTTATACATATGTGTTGCTGAATTAGCGGACACTCTTTTTTCGCGTAGCGAGGATAAATATTTTTTTGTATTAACATCCAGCATAGTTGTACAAAATTTACTATCCAAATCCGGTGTGAAAATGTCCATTTAAAGATTACAAAAAATACGAATTCATCATTTTTTTAAATAAGAGAGATATATCAAGTCTTGTGTTCTATGCCGACCAGTGTGACATCACAGCCACACAAGAGTTAAAGAAGTGATATCGATTGTGTGAATAATACAATAAATTATGTTTAATATCAAAAACATTTTTCACTTTGTGAAATGACATGTATTACTTTTTTTTTGTTTATGAATTTTTACGATCATTATCATTTACCACTATACACATCAAATTGATTGATTCAAAAGAAAATATTTTTTAAAATTTATATATTGTGTTTATAGCTAATTAATTAAAGCCTACGTTTTTTTACATTTTACTATTTAGATAATATTTATTTATTTATATATATATACGCCCAATGTGCATTTTTAAGGACAAATGTGTACATAGAAAATTATTATAAAAAAAAGTAGAAAGACACAATAATATATAGTAGACTTGGTGGGAGTGGAAGCGGGAAAAAGTTGTTTATAATTGAATTTGACTATGTGATATAATGAAAGAAGATCACTTGTTATCAAAGAAATCAAGACTGGTATGTTTGTTGTCAGGCCTAAGAATTCTGGGCATAGGGGGAATGAAAATTGGCGAATGGGAATGACATTGGCGGCCTCCGTGGTGTAGTGGTCAAGACGCTTGACTCACGCACGGGAGGTTTCGGGTTCGATTCCCGGTGAGAACACAAAAAAAAAAAAAGTGATTTTTCTCAAGCCTGGGTGCTCTGTGATGTAATTCACCACTGTAATTAGGCCTCCTGGCCTGTTGTGGTGCAAAAAAAAAAAATGTAAAAAAAAACTATAGTTTGTTCTATGGTTATATAAATTAAGTTTTGTCTGGGGTTTCTAGTTGGGATATTTAATTTTATTGAGCTCAGTAGTTCAGGCGCATCAAATAGTGAGTTAAGAATTTTATATAGGACTAGAAGGTCGGATTTATTTCGACGGTCTAGAAGAGAAGATATATTTAAGCTAGTTTCTAACTCATGATAAGTATATTGGTCTCTGGATAAGCACAACCTCCAGCCTGTCTTTCTTTAAAATCGATGTTGAACTGATTCAATATTTTTGATGTGAACACCATTATATGGAGACCAGATAACAGAGGAATACTATAGGTGCGGGCGAACTTGGGAACAGAAGAAAGTTTTAAGGGTATTGTTTATATTTTTTCCCACCGTTATTGTTTATTATCCCCACTGTTAGTTTTTATTTTGTATATGTTATTTACGTAGTTTTTATTTTCTGTAAAGGCTTAAAAGTAAAAGAATTAAAATAAAAAAATATTTTGTTTTTTCTCAAATCCAAAAGTTTAGGTAGGTAAAATTAAGTTGTTTATATAATTGTATTTTAATTTTCAATTAGAGTTGAGTTTCGTATTCCACATTTGTAATGTTCTTGAATTTCTTTTATAAAGGTACAAGTATTCGAAACATAAACATTTTAATTATTTTACTAGGATTGTGAACAAAATGTAATGGGCCAACGTCATAATACTAATTGCGATCATAAGTGTGATTGTATGACATCACGACAGTAAATATGTGACCATCTTTATGTTTTCTAGAATAATGACTGGGACCAAACATTACGAAAATATTCGACTCATCTGTCTTACGCTGAGGTATCCAATTATTTGCCATTAGCCTCAAAAGTAAAAACATAATGTTTCGTGAACGGCCTGGGAACGGCAAAATGCAGCTAGGCTAGAAGTAATGAGGGCTCTATATAGTTCAGGTGCAATCAAAAGTAATTACGGTGACAGGGCACTAAAAGCCCTCGGGCCGAGTCCAGTACCAGGCGCAGTCCCTTGCCTTATTGTGGCCTGTCCTCCGTCATGCATCACTAAACATGAACACAAGGCACCCACGCTACAACTTACACCCCTATTTCAAAATAACTTGTGGGAAGATCGTTATCTTCAATCGAATCGATCGATTCGTGTGTTTATTTTTGTCATTGACTGCGTTATTCGATGTCATGTCAGATTCTTCCGTTATTTCTTGGTGAAGAAACGTAGAAAGCATCGAGTGGCTCATTCCGTATCGATAGACGGAAAATGTAACGATTTTAGCCCCTCGCACAATGGAGCCACACAGTGGACTATAAAGTAAACATTACGTGTGAAGCTCGACGCACGTACACGTACGTACCTTTGTGTTCCAAAATGGCGGTGTTAACGTTATCTCGCGCAGTCAGACCCACCGTCCGCGTCCTCTCTTCCACTCGGGATGTTAATTTTTCGGGGTTTCATTGTCCGCGCACTCGTAATAACCGCCGGAGGACCATGCGGTAAGGGTATCGACTCATTATTCCGCCCAATAAACGCTACGTTTGATAACAAAGGGATACTCGGCCGTACAAATTTGTTTAATGCGAAAACATTACCTTCCTCGGCACGAATGACTCGATCTTTTTGAGCATTGTTTATTTTGCGCCCCGCTGAAGACACGTTCCGTTCATCGAGCAGTCGGTGCTCCGCGCTATGTATGTAGATGGCTGTTTAGACACAGACGTAATGACTACTCTAGGAGTACCGTCACCACATCCGGCCCGACCCTTATACCTTCCGTACTACTCGTCCTACGACTATAATTTATAATTAAAATTGCTCTTTTATCACAAAAGCAATTTGGAGTAAATTAGAAATGACATATTGTAACGATTGTAACAGTTTTGAACAATTAAATTCCATCAAACCCCCGAATCGTTCATTTTCCTATTATGGAACATCGTCATTATCGTCGTCATTTGAATAGGAAATTTATTCATGAAGTCTAAACGCATGTATGAATATGTAACTTTCCAGATAGAGCTGTCATTATAGTATTAACACGAACAGATTAATGTCAAAACAACACTGAGGGAGCAAGGAGCGCCGCCTCCTACTACCCGCCACCCGCCACCCGCCACCCGCATGACCGAGAGAACTTGAATAAGTGATGACACGCAGCCGAGTCCTCGCTGGAGGGAAAGTCTGGCGCCTGGAATTTCCCTACTCGCTCATTGGCCGCTTCCGTTACAAATCTCGGCTCCAGCGAGCTCATTACTACTGTATCATCCCACGCACCGAGCACCCCCTTCCCTCCCCCGACCGCCACTGCCCACCCTGGAAGATCTAATAAAAAAAGTTTCGTTTACCCCCGCTTTTTTCATATACATTTTTTCGGATTTTCCTTCGAGAAACTTCCACCAGAGAAGGTATCATCGTCTCATAACCGTAGCCCGCTTCCCGTTCGGTCTGTTCCAAGTTAGTTTTCCCCGCCTATTATGTTTTCACGTCATGCTGTATACGGAAAGGAAGTTTTAACGCGGACATTTGTATTTTATGTACATACGCGCCTTTTATTGGGGTTTGTGTAATTTTGGGAAGGAAATTAGAGAAAGTTTTCTATCTATTTACAAACCCGAGAAGAGGGGTACGTTGTTGATCTTGGTGTGTATCTTCGGTATCGATGAGATTAATAACGAATGTTTTTTTTTCGGAATTATCTCGCATATATTTGTCCTAAGTAAATAACTAAGACGCTAACGCCACGCTTTAAAAGTTCCGCCTCCGTCAGAACGAGCGGAGATAAGAAAATACAAACGACGCTTGATTGCTTGAAGAAGGAAGCCTGGAGAGTAGTCGCAGACAGCGACAGTAGACAGTGGCAGTAAATAGTAGTAGCAACACGAGAGAGTAGAACGCACTCGAGGCGCAGGAAGCATAACACTAAATTAAGAGTTAGAAGTCGGAGCTATATGAATCGCTTAGAGCCTCGCGAAACGAATAAATATATTATAACTAAGGCAAAGTTTTGCACTCTCGGATGAACTATGGCGGTAAGGAAGGCAGTCGGATATGGGATGGGAAGCTATACTTGTTTTCCTCGTAAATCAAATTTATCATCCCCTCTCGAGGGTGAACTCCCGTTAATTGCATAAAGTGGAAAAAACTTATCGATTGAAGTACCGGGATACTTATTTGTTTTCGAAAAACTAAAAGGCTCTCTCTGCAACATTATTTTTTTACGACTTTATTCCAGCCTCTGGCTTTTCTTTTGGAAACACTATAAAGTAATTTATTCATTTGTTCAAATTCTAAATGGTTAGTTCTACATCGAAACTCCATTTACAAATATTTTCATGCTCTTTTCTGTTCACCCGACATTTATATAAATCTAACCTTTATCAATAAAATGTTAATAAAGTTGCACTTAACGTGAACCATGTCCGAGCGATACCAGCATTAACAAACTATCAATATTCATATTGAAATAAACATTTTATGACACTGAAGAGATAACCTACATCGACGAATTATAATATTAAAGATATCATACTTTCTTTTTAAGTGTTTGTCAAAGATTTATTATTTTGTTTGCTCTTTCATTTACGTTTTGTTAAACCTTTCTGATTAAGGGACATCTGGATATTTTTTCAGCAATCGTATACTTGAGAAATTCACTTAGTCAATTGGTGTCGTTGCGTCACGTTCGGCAAATTCAATTAAGGAGATCAATCCTACCGCAAAAGGATGAGTGTCCAAATACCCTCGGTTCCAGTCTACGAGTCTGTTCCAGCGCAGCGTGTCCACTGTCCGATGAATCCGCCTCAATTACTTTCAATAACGATACAATGAAAGTTTAATCAAATAAATTGTTGCTTGAGCTCTGTCGTTCCATTGGCGTTGTCCCTAGTTATTTTTTAGATGCACCGTCGTAGCCATTACAATCACTGGTGTTATTTAGTGAGTGCAAAACTGGGCGTCTGCAGTTGCACATCGAAATCTTCGTAATCTTTTGTAAACTAAAGCCACCATGATTATAATTATTTCCATTAATAATACACGCGCCTGTTTTTATAAGAAACATCTTCCTTTTCTAAAAACATATAACATGCGGTTTTCAGTCCTTTTTACTACAATGGAACTACTTTCTACACCGGGGAAACGATCTACATACACAGTACCATGATAAAAAATTTATCATACTAAATAAATAACAATGATTGACAAGTTTCTTTGTATAAAAACCATTCAGGATATCAAAAAAATAAAATTGTTTACTATTTATTGTGCCTTAATTGTTTTAAATTATACAATATGACAACAAGATTCTATAAAAAAATGTAGCTAAGATAATTCACTATCACTTTCAAATATTATTTATTAAAAAAATAAAAGACGAGTGATACTTTAATCCACAAATTTGGAGTATCCATACTGGATACGAATTTGTGGATTAAAGTTTCACCCGTCTTTTATTTCTATAATAAATTACAATGAACTTGCATCGATATTTTTTTACTAACAAACTTAAATGTTTCAAATATAATGTTTCATACACCAAGTAAGTAAAAGAGTGATATAGAGCATTCCAATAAAGAAAAGCACAATTACATTACTATTCTTCTTCTTCTTCAGCCTAGTTGTCTCCACTGCTGGATAAGGGCCTTTTCTAAACGTCTCCACTCCTTCTTATCACGCGTTTTTATCATTCATGTTTTACCGACTATCGAGGCAATGCTGTCGACCCATCTTTTTTGTGGCCTTCCGACATCTCATTTGTTTGCCCATGGTCTCCACATTATTATTATTATTGGTGTCCACCTGCCATCATTTTGCCTCGCCAAGTATCCTGACTACTGCCGTTTGGTTTTTACTGTACGATCCATAATATCCACGACTCCGGGGGTTCGACGACTTATTTCTTCATTTCGTATTCTGTCTCTTAGACATACATTGGTTGGTTGGAAGAAATTGCCATTTGGCAATAAGCCCGCCAATGTACAAATAACATTATGTACAAAAAGTTAAATAAATAAATAAATAAATACACCGAGCATCCGTCGTTCGATGGATCGTTTTTTATATTACTATTACGTATTGTTAAATTATTGTTTGAACTGCGTTTTGAAACCGCGTAAAACGAGGTTCGAGTGTACAAATATTTTCACACTTAAAAATAATCATAAAAAGTTTAATTTACTGAAAAACTACTAAGGGATTACTTAAAACATCATTGATATGGTATTTTATTGTTATAGGCGCGTACTACAGTAAATAATAACACATGAAAAAGATTCAGTACCTTCATAAATCATAATAATATCTTAAAACATTTCAAATCTGATAATAATTTTGATGGCCAAATACTTCCATAAAAGTTTTTTTCGTATCTAGTCAGCAAATTTCTTCCGAAATATTAAACTTATGTCGCCAGCTCTTTGGAAGTTGTTTGGATCAATATTAAATAATATCTACTCTCGTACACATACTTATATAATATGAAGGTGTGTGAATGCGTTGGTATGCCGATGTAACGGAGAGCACTGATGAGGAGTATTATGTTGACAGCAGCAACCAATCAGCGGCCATTGTAAAACTTGGGAAGTTATTATGGAAATGAGAGTCACACACCCCGGTCTTCCTCCCCGCCGCCTTTCCACCATTTTGCGTTAGAAGCGATTCCAAATAGTGTGGGGTTATCGAAGCGGGCTACTTATAGATATTTCATATTTTGGAAGCGAAAACAAGGATAATTGTGCTTTTTTTTTTTGTAAATATAAAAAACTATATTAGCATAAAAAAAAAATACATGTAATAAAAAAATGGAACACTTTAGGTTGAACTTGCCACAAAAGAGTCTGGCTCTTGTGTTTGGCAAGTTTACAAAATAATATAAAAAAGAAACAAAAAATGCAAAACAAAATAATACAATAAATAAAAAATTAAACAAATTAAAAAATTGAGAAAATTTAACACTAATAAAAAAATAATTAAAAACACAAAATTTATACATCTTAATTTTCAAAATACGGTTAATGTTAATTATTTCAGGAAGCTTTTCTTTGATTTATCCTTAAATTTTCCGTAATTTATTTCTTGACGTAGATTTTGTGGTAAATTATTGAAAGGCTTCCGTCCTCTATAAGTATAATGATGTTTGGCCGTGGTAGTTTTAATTCTCTGTAGAGCGAGGCATCCTGTTCTTAACCTTCCTGTAATATGATCTGATGGGAGGCTCTCCTTATGCACCTGGAGCATACAACACTTTCCGTAGATATCCTCCACTCTCGTCAAAACATTGAATTCCTTGAAAAGTTCGGTAGTTGAGAAGAAGGGTGGTTTATATATTATTATTTTAATATTTTTTTTCTGTAGAACATTTAAGGGTCTAAGATGAGCGTTAAAAGCCCCTCCCCATCCAACTATTGCATATTGAATGATTGACTGTACTAGAGCATAACAAACTGTCTTCAATTGATCCGTCGATAAGATAGATCTAAGCTTTTAAACAATTTTCTTAGTCTTTTGCACATTGAATCTATTTGTTCTTTCCATTTAATATTTTGGTCGATTATTATTCCCAGATATTTTATCTTAGATTTTTTGGTCAGGGTAACACATTGAGAAGGACAGATTGTATGGTCCCCGCAGTTTTTGTCGTGAGATTTTTGACTATATGATAGGTCTATTTCTATTGTTTAATGTGAATCAACAATATTTTAAGTTTGTCCAAACTTTTGTAGACAAGGACTGGATTCAACTCCCTGGGGAGCTGTTAACATTAACATATTACAACAGAGATGAATAACATATTTGAGAAGGTCATATACAAGTCTAGGCATCTACAGGGCTTATGACCTGTCATTGGCTGGTTTAAGTGGCCATTTTACACACTGTGTAATATTCACCATTCTGTTCATATTTAAACATCCAAGTTTCCTCAACTCTTCCATCTGTTGACTTTTGTAAAATAAAGGAGCTGAAACCTTTATCATGCAGGTGAGATTCATCTAATTGAATTATTTCACCTACATACTAGGCAACGCCTGTTGTTAAATTCACCTGGTGCATGAAGAAGTATAGAAATTGAAAATATTTAAAAATTGTAGGTAAATAATTCAATTAGATGAATCTCACCCGCATAAATAAAGGTTATGGCTCTTTAACTTCACAAACATCAACAGATGAAAGAATTCAAGGAATACAGATGCTCAAATATGGGCAGAAAGGTGAATGTTACACAGTGTGTAAAGTGGCCACTTAAACCAGCCAATGACAGGTCATAAGCCCTGTAGGTGCATAGACTTCTTTATTACGTTCTCTAAAATGTTCTTCATCTCTGTTGTAATACGTTTATTTATTGTAAATGCTATGTAATATGTACACATGGATGTGAGTTTCTTATTCTTGTTTTAATAATTGATTAAGGATTATTACATATTATGTGCATAATTTGTTTGTAATCTGCTCTCGTTACATCGTTTTATATACCTATAGATAAGGTAAATTTATCTTAAATGTATAAACTTGCTTATTCAGTCAATAACGAGATGTTCTTGTCACATCGCTGATTCATCAAAATGTAAATGGCACCACCGCCGTACATAATCCGATAACTTAACTGTGGTTAAATTAATTTCCCGTATTTAAAAGCTCGCCTTTATAATTTTTGCCAAGTCACATCGACTAATGGCGGACGCTGTGCCCTGCAGTATCTGCCAAATTGAATCATTCTCCCCAACCAAGTTTTCCTGTACCGCTCAACTTTAAATGACAAAAGCCCGAGGCCTATGTTATACGAACAGGGTGTGTATTATAGTAGTAGAGGCATAGTGCTTGTTGTGGGTATATTATATGATAACCCATTCAGACAATAATCCGGTGCAGATTGAGCGCAGTACCTACAGAATACATCACTCTTGTTCTACCCGACAATTCATGTGTCGGATGCAGGAGCTGATAATGTCAACGTGTATTTCATACCGCGAATGCAACTAATTTGTTCTGTTTCGTAATATGTACCTACGTTACTACCTGCAATTTATGTAACCCTAGTAAACAAATTCGTTGCACAACAGTGTACTCAATTCGTAATCCGGTATTGATGAGATAAATGTGGTTTAAATTAATTAACCCCTTCTCAACGAGCTTTGAACATTATTTGCAAAGTGAGTACTAACCCTATTTACTTGTGGCTTTTTCAGAATTAGTTTACTGAATCTTTTCGGGCAACTATTTTTTTTTCGTTTTGTCGAGTTTATTTTTTAACTGCACGTTGCATTTGTACAGAAAATTTCTTCATGGGGTCGATTATTTGAGATATTATTTGTGTTTTATATGTGCATTCATGTGTGTGCGTGGATGGCTCGGAGTGCACATTCGGTATTTTTATTTATTTTAATTTATTACCTCCATGGAAAACGCAAATGTTAACAATTATTCTTTTCTCACTTGAAATTCTTATTTATTTATTTTTTTGTCACATTTAATGTTTATATTTTTTGCATAATTTATGAAAGCTTAATTGGTCTTTTTATGTTAAAAAAATGTTGTTTTTATACTTATTATGTATGACTGTATGTTTTCTGAATAAAATAAAATAAATTATTGCGAGAAAACTTTAAAACGTAAACAAACTGACGTATTGGCATTTTTCGAAATTATGTCATCAAACTGTAAATGTATTATTTTTTTGTGTAAGTATATACATATTTAAGTAGATAAATAATAAATTTCATGGATTATTTCTATTTTTTTCGTGTATATAAAATGTATTCATAAGGTATATAATAACTTATATTTACAAATAACTTACTAATTACATGCAGGACATAATAGTCCGAAGTTAAATAAATTAGAAATTTTTGAATTAAATAGGATAAAAAATAATAGCGATAGAATTTTAATAAATCAGCAGATAGAATTCAAAAACTCACCCTTATTAGTCCCCTTAGTTGGACCCTGTACATTGTAATAAAACAATAAATATTTTTATAGAAGAGAATCCTCTCTTACAGTACACCGCCAACACAAGTTTCAATAATTTGTCCTACTCTGTTTCATTAATATACGTATTGTATATCTTTCAACTTATTTTTAAATGTACCTACACTTAAGATAATATTTAGTTTTATATAAATTATCTTTCCACTGCATAATGTTTAGAGGGTGAAAGCGCTAATTGGTCAAAAAATAAGTGGAAGTGTACCAAGTATTTTTAATTTGTAACTTATTTGTAAATATAAGTTATTACATCATTACAATGGAATTCCATCAAGAGTTGTCAATAAATAATTTTAATCAAATTTTCATAAGGTTGTGAGATAATGGAATAATCGGTTTTGTTTGTAAATATTATAATTTTATTTCTTCACTTTGTTAGTGTTATTTTAGTTAAATGTTACAGTTGTCTTTGTTTGCTAAGTTTTTATGGACTAATTGCTGAACCTTATTAATCTAATGCGAACCTTTTTTTTAGCATGTTTTTTAAAAAGAACGAATCATATGTATGTGCAGTATAATTGGCTGTAATTAAATAAATAAAGGAGAAAAAATAAAATTTATAATCGTTTTCTTTTCTTCAAAGTTTTTCCTGCATTGGGTGAAAAGTAATTTTCGATATTTTTTTTTATTATTTGCATAACGTTATTAGGGATGGAGGAGCTTATGATCTTCGACTAACTTACCACCCTTCGAATAAATAAATGTGTAGAGAAAATATCACAAAAAGACTTTTGATTGTGTTTAGCCGAATAGAAACGGGTAAATATGAAGATGTCACATCCAGAACATGACCAAACATCCAATGTCACAAATTGACAAACTCGACTGACGAAAGGGGGCTTTGATACAAAATATTGCCAGGGGTGTATGACGAATGAGGAGGCTAATAATGCAGTGTGCGATTTAAAATTCCATCTACTTTCAAAGTTCACCACGGGGGTTGCTGATCCGAACCTATGTAGCTGATGCTTCCTGCGAGGGGAAAACTGGGTAGACCCCGCTCGAGGCGTTTGTGCGGATTAAAAAACAAATCATGGAACGTTTTGCATAAATCTATATTATGTTCGAAATATGAGCGTATTTATTAAAAACTGTATTCGGATGGCATCGGGTAGCGGTTCCCGGATCGAGCGGGCGAACGTGCGAACGGGATGGTAATGCATTCGGATCGGACAAAATGAAATACAAAACTTCGCCTTTTCCAACAGTGTTCGATGGCTTTATTGTTGTCCACAATCGCAATCAAGAATTGAATACCATCGACATTATTTGAAACGAGAATCGAAAACCATAAATTGATATTTCGTGGTTGAAATTTTTTGCATTTATTGGCTCTGAGTAGATTCAAATAAAACCAATATATTATTTTCATCATACAAATAATGATTACTTTTTTTGCAATGTATGCGTTGTGTAAAAAAAAAATCAGACGGTATAATGGATAGATTTTTTAAATCATATTACTAACGGAATTGGTTCAAAACAATTTATTTATTAAAACGCAATACGCAATTCCACTATTGCACAATTATTAAATTTTTCTGTCTAGAGTTGCTAGAAAGTTCCGGGTTAAGTCGGACTCTCACATACTAAATCAATACATATATAGATATAGATAAGTGTCCTCGGCACGGGTACCCCAGTTATAGTGTGAAAAAAAAAACATTATTAATATTATGACACACTCAATTTTCAAAATATATAATAAAAATTAATACATAACTAAATATAATACAGCTATGTTTCTGATAATACAGAACTGTAGCAAAATCAAGATCGTGTAACTAAAATTTAGGATTAAAGACTTTAAATTAGTTTAATATCTCTCATTTCTAATGTAGACGTATGTTTATATTGCGACTACAGGTATTTTGAATGATTAACTATTGTGTGGCTTTGATGTCACACTAGTCTATACACAATACAAGACTTAAAATATATATCTTATTTTTTTAATGATAAAGTTGTTTTTTTTCTAATCTTCAAATGAACATTTTCACACAGAATTCGGAAAGTAAAACTATGCTAGATTTTAGTACAAAAAATATTTAGCCTTACTACACAAATAATGAATGTGACTTCAATACAACTATAAATATATATGAGAGAGAGCACGAAGATATAACTCATCTTTTTCTATTTCCGGTGTTTGTGTGAAACAGATTCAGTCGGTTATTGACAGTGATGGGGGATGCACACATGTAAGATGACGGGCGTATTTATGATTTTTAATTAATTTTGCAATAACAGGGCTGAAATATATGTTTATTTATATAAATTACGGAAAAGGAATTATTAAACAGTATGTCTTCTTGTTTTTTTTCAGATGTCTGAAATTTAGAATAATCCATCTTTTGCTTGTGGTAACACGATGTTACATCACCGCGCGCAAAGAAATGATTTACCACAGTATTTAAAGAGTTAATGCTTCGCCTATGTTAATGTGTTAGTGCCTGTCGGTGAACCAAGTGAACATACTAATTTAGTTTGTGTCAGTACGCACACTAGAATTATTATTTTAATGAAAACTTAGTCTTACACGCAAATCAAGAAGTTATTAAAGATTTGAGTAGACTGTACCTGTTTATCATTTTCTCTTGTGGACAGTGGAAGCAGGTTGTGAGTTAAATTGACTAATTTTAACACGCTTGTTTCAGACTGACGCCATCTCAGCTGCAGGGGAACATGGGCGGGATGGGCGGCATGGGCACCATGGGCACCATGAGCTCCGCCGGGGGCGGCGCCCTGGGCATGGGCGGCTTCCCGCCGCGCGGGCGGGGCGCCGCCCCCGCGCACTGCGCCCCCTACTCGCCCTCCCGTTTCCACATCGACAAACGCTGCCAACACCGCTGCTCTTGGAAGTGCTTCTCCATCGCCATGATCCTTGTCGCCGTGGTGCTGGCCTCCATGCTGGCCTATTTTGCAGGTAAACTATTTTTTGCATACATTTACAAAAAACAAATACAAAACTTAATAAAAACAAATTCATATCTTGGCAAATAAACGTTTGTCGCAAGAGGCAAAATTAGCCGTTCACAATGGAGTCCTGGTCCCGACCTTGATGTATGGGAGCAAAGTATGGACTTGGAAAAACAGGGATGAAAGTAGGCTGAATGCTGTCGAAATGCGATCTCTCAGGCGAATGATTGGAATAATCGGCGCGCGTGCATGAGAAGATGTATGAATGTAGAGGAAACGAGATCTGTATGCAAGGATAGAGTGATGTGGCATTCTATCCTCTCTGCCTACCCTTACGGGGAAACAGTTCGCACAGAGGCACTCCTTACAAGTTAGTCCAAGATCCTTCAATCTTCTAACTAAGGAACTACAAAACATCAAATCACTGGTTGGATTAGCATAGACGGAATAGATAGATTTAGTCTTAAAAAAAAAAAAAAAAAAGGCATACTGTAAATAAATCATGTTTTCGTAATAGCAGCATATATAAGTTTGGTTTTTCTTTTCTTTATCTTTTCTTTTCTTTTCATGGTCATGTTATCCCATATTTATATTCTATGAACTTTTTAATAATTCAAAAAGGAATGGCCCACGCTCAGACGCTGAAGTCATAATAATATATGTATGGAAAAATAAACAAATAAAATATAAAAAAATTTAAAAAAACGTTATGGTTTGTTTTTATATTAATATACTACTTTTTTTAAAGATGATCACTCTTACCCTTCAGTAGACTTAAAATTAGAAAAACATATCCCGTCAATCTTGCTGGGAATCCAACCTGGCGAAGATACTAACCAAACGGACTAATTCCCACTCGATTTACAAGATTTTCACCTCGATGTAGCCATCAGGTCAAGAGCACTCGTCCAAGATTATTAAACAATAAAACAAATTAACTTAGAGTTATGCAAAGATAATCTGTACAAATACGACAAAAATAAATCAAGAGGTTGAAAATTCCAAGAAATTTATTGAAATTTTTAAAAATAACAATAAAAATGGAGACCATTTAGATGAAGGAAATTTGAAAGTCTGCATCTTTGTGATCATTTGTAAACCTCAATAACTCCCAAGATGGCAAAATCCAGTATTTTGTCTACAAACATTTGGACACACTCAAAATATTGTATTTAAGTTTTTTGAAATCCTTATTTGAAGGGAAATTTCATTTTCATGTCATCATCACTACATATACTCATTTTCATTTACTTCCGAAAAAAAACTGTTTATTTTAAAGCTTTAGCAATAATATTAGTATTTTTATTAAGACATATTTAATGATGCTTTACCACTTGATTACAGTGGGCAGAGTTAACTTGAAGTGTCTATAAAGTAAAGCAGAATTTTCTAAATATCTAAAACAAAAATGTGTATATTTATATGAAAATTTTACTGTAATGTACAAAAAAGCAAATAAAATATATTATATCGCATTGATTTTTATCGTCGGCCTCGTAGTGTAGTGGTCAGCACGTTTGCCTACCGTGCAAGAGGTCTCAGATACGATTCCTGACATGGTTGACATAAAACATTTATTTAGAAAGGTGTTTTTACATTGGTATATTTTATAGTACCTAAACTGACACCTAAATCATAAGACTGATCAATCTTACCTTTATGTAAACAATTATCGAGATACGCTGCGATTAGTGTACCAATGCAGTGCCCTATGCACCATTAGGTGCAGAAAGGGAATGATGAATAATGAACCTTCACGAATTTACTTTTTTTTCTCATGTAATAATTTGTTCAATCGAGTGTAAAAAACGTTAGCCTCTTCAATTTTAGGTGGAATTTATACATTCATTCTGAAATGCAGAAGACCCAAATATTGCCAAAAATATATAATACTAGCTAAACCCGGCCACGCCTCGCTATGGCTTTGTTTATATTAATTCTTAGGGGAGTAAATAAAAAATCTAGCAACTATACATTTACCGAAAAAATACATTGCTTAATGTAATATCTTAATTTGCGTTGCTGTGAATATACTCCAGAATGAATTTAAGGTAAGAAAATTGTAAATTTGTCTGAAATAGATAAAATGGCAGCACTGTGTAGAACTGTCATTCAGTACTTGTTAACTATGGCAAATTATGAGTCAATTTAAAACGCATAGAATGTTCTGTTTCCGTTGGAATTTCCAAATAAAAAGTAAATAGAAACACTATTCTGCTAAAATGCAATGTTCTGTAAAAAAAATTAGTCAATCCATCGATTACTTTTCGAAATTTGCGGCCACAAACATACGGGACCTCATTTTTTTATATATAGATAGATATGTTACAACTAATGTTCCCTGAAATGTTTTTTGTTCTTACAAAACATTTCGGTCTGCAAACGCGGCTAACAGTTTTAACAAACGGATACATTGTATGATTATTCGTATCCTTAATAAATCATGCTGTCACTATATAAGATGATCCTATCCTAATATGAAGACTTGCGACTCACAAATTGTGTTGAGCAAATGGGGTCACAATAGTTACTCAATTTACTCACAAAATAATGATCCCAATTACGTTTATAAAAGAGATAAATATTTCAACATTTCCCTCAAATAATATTGTGATTTTTGAGCGATGGCGTTTCGATTTTTTTAAGTACGAAAAATTCACCATCATCATACACTTTTCGCAACTTATAGTGCATACACTACATTGGTACACATAAAATTCATATCATTTGAAATCTTTAAACACATTGTGTAGAATGTAAAAAATTACTTTTTTTTATCTTTCCTTTATGTTGCATATTTTTTTATTAAATCTACAGTTTCCTGTCGAAGTAAAGCATAAACACCGAAAACCTCTCTTTTCTTAAAAAAAAAAAGGTTTTTCATTGAGTTACTCGGTTGGAAAATGAACCAATTACCTAGTGTACCCGCATAAAATAAATTTGCAATACTTTAGCTTGACATGTTAACTATCATTTTCATTTGATAAGTTTATCATGTACTCAATAAAAATACGCAAATGTAATACTTATATTTAATATTTATTTATTCATGTTTACTGAATCAGTTAATAGGCTTTGTGCAATAAAACAAATTCATTAGAACGCTCAAAATTGCAAGATATTTTGAATTCCAGATAAAACGAACCGCTCGTTTCTCGTACCTCTTTCAACCCTTTGCCTTTCTAAATTGTCCAACTTCAATTGGACAATTGTTATACTGCTCACTACATAAGACTGAAGCCTTTAACCCGCTTAAAATATAAACATATTAAAAGCTTGCGATGGAATACGCTGTTACAATATTTTAAAGCACTAAATGAAAATGTATGGCATTAATTAAGGAGCTGGTACTGGTACTTAATCGTAATAAATAATTATTAGTTAATTTTAATAACGTTTTTAATTTGCACAAATCTTTGTAAACCAAAACTGACATTTAAAACCTCGAGACAAGTTATTGTACACCTACTAAAAATCTTACGTTCTTTTCACTGTATAATGTGAAACGTTATTTTTAGAAAACAATACTGAACAAAGAAATTAATACTTTTCTTTATTATATTTTTGATATTCGTCTGAGATAGGATCCAAATTTATTTATTGATCAAAGTATGTACTATCATTCACCGTATTTTCCAAATTAAGATATCA
The DNA here is from genome assembly GCF_059751315.1 of Micrasema longulum. Classification (NCBI taxonomy): domain Eukaryota; kingdom Metazoa; phylum Arthropoda; class Insecta; order Trichoptera; family Brachycentridae; genus Micrasema; species Micrasema longulum. The sequence goes on along the minus strand of NW_028277528.1, from coordinate 83,769 downwards.
TTCGTAGTCCATTAATCAAAAATCATTCAAATGTACCGTTCCTTTCGAATGAATAACCAATGATCATCAAGAAAATATGAATCATTCGGATTAGTAAAAGATCCTGTTTGGAGTACTCGCAATAAAAAAATACTGGAAAATCTATATGTTTATATGAGGCACCTGCTACTAAAAAAATATATTATAAATTTATAAGTTAATGTTATTTATATAATTTTCACACGTTTGTGTTATTTATCATTAGCGAATTCCGAATTGGCAAGTTATATTGTTCCAAAAGTATTTAATTTGTTGCCACTTGACATGAAAACATGTCATAGTAAAAATAAAATTAAGTTTCTATTACGTAAGTGGTTAGTAGATAAAACGTTCCTATATTGATTTATTATTTATGTAATATTTATGTAATACATTTTTAAAAAATTTTTATATTTTTTATTTATTATTATTTTTTTACATTTATATATATTTTTTTTATTTTTTTTTATTATTATTATTATTATTTTATTTTTTTTTATCCCTCATTGAATATATTTTTGTTATTTTCTTGGGTTAACCTTTTCTTTTATTTTATTACTTTCTTACTTTCATATTTCATTTACATTTTTTAGATCTTAATTTTAATATGTATTTTTAATTTTCTTACTGATTTTGTTTTTTCTGTAGATATGAATTGAATTTCTCGATTTACTTTACTTTGTTTAATTTATTTTTTATCTTGTTTTGATTACATTTATGAGCACACACTATTTATATATGTGTCTATTATTTTTTTTTCTTATATTTAAAACATATTTAAGTAAATTACTATTCTTTAATTTTAATTGTATTATTTTACTCTATTTTCTTACTTAAAAAAAAAAGTATTTTTAAACTATTTTTATGTTTATTATTTTATACGTATACAGTATTATGTCTGTACTCTTCTTATTTGATTATTAATTAAAACTAATGTCTGAGCAGCCGATGACAAACTATTATTGAATAGTTTATCGGGACAAAATATATCTTAATACTTTGTTTTCTTTATAATGTATTAATATTGTAATAATATGTATATTTTATTGAATAAAGACTCTATAAACTAAAAAAAAAAAAAAATTGTAAAAATCCCACTTCCTCTCTACTTTATTTCCTCATTTTCAACTTTCGTGCAGTGCTCAATTTTTTGTTTCTTGTGTAATATTTTATATTTTCTCCTTAGTGTGTTACACATTCTTCTATTTTATTTTTATTTGTGAAAAGCTTTAACTGGATGTAGGTACTACTTTTAATACTAATTTACTCACATAAATTCTGTTGTTTTTATTTTTTTTTAATAAACATAATACCCTTAATAAAATGGGGTAGATAGAAATTAAATCATATATTTTCATTGGTTCCTTCTGATTATATAGGCACTAGGAACTTATTTAAATAAATTTCGCCTTTTGGTCAGACGATAATATTCTGAATATAAAAGTTTTCTGTTTGATAACATGTAAGTAATCGAAAGTAATGTTATTATTTGTTTATCTATTCAGTATTGAATCCGAGTAAAAAAAGTGAGATTACCCAAACCAAATATCAATTTGTTTATTAGTGCGTAAACAAAATAACGTTTTGAAAAACCGAAATAACTTATTGTTTTAAAGCCAGACAGAAAAAAACATATTTGATCAAACTAATTTTTATTTTATTTAACTGAACTGGGAATGATTCGATTTACTATAACCCTTTAAAAATAGTGCATTGAAATATTAATTTCGTTGATTTATATTTTCGAACTTTTCGCCAAGTATTGTATTTATGCCAGTTATATTAACTTTATTGAATTTACAAGTTTTACATCAATATTTCGTCAAATTCTCAGTCGTTTTTTTTTTCAATGCTTCAAAAACTATCACAGTAAACACTTTGACAGTTTCATTTGTACCTAATGTTAAGCAAGAAGAATTAGTTATAACGTCCATATTTCCATAAACAGCAGTATTGATGTTGAAACATTTTATATGATAGATATATAAATTATTTTTCTTGTATACGCATCACGAAAACTCATTATTATTATTATTATTATTATGGATAACGTATATAGCGCCATTTTCGTAATAAAATACCTCAAGGGCGCGTTACATAGTGATTCTATTGTTAAATTAATTTAATTGAAGCTTTTAAATTTTTAATTTAATTAAAACAATTTATTTTGTTGTCACGTGCTACGGATTTATTCAAATGATTTAATTCAAATGATTCATGTTTTATAATAATAAATTTGCGCCGATAATGAGAAAATTATGAAATCGATTTATATTAGAATTTACTAAGTTTCCAGCCTAAACAAAACATGTTATTGCTCTTAAAAGGCATCTTTAGCTTATTAATTTCTACTTACCTACTTTTATTGTGATTTTACAGATAAAAGAACTCCATTATGAAGTAATATTATAATTATTTTCTTTTCTCTACTATGTCAATAGCTAATTATGGCTTTTCTTAACCACATTCATAATTGCCATTGTACTGTGTTTTGGTCACTTTTGAACTATTGTAATATCTGCCATACAAAATAAATCATGCCGTAATAATCTAATAATATATTATTTGATAATGATTTGTTGAAGAGTTCTTTTATTTCCGTAATGTGAGTTAGTTTGTGAGGAGAGAAAGAAAAATAAAACGTTCAGTGATATTAGGTAGCTTGGTACTTTATATCGCTTTCCCGCCTTGAATTGTTTTATTTAAAAAGGATTTTTGTGAGCTACCCCTCATAAAGTAGTCCCTCATTTGAAGCGCTTTTCTGATCGCTTATAAGCAAGCAACCTTCTCTAACACACGAAGCATGTTAAGCAAACACGTGAATCGCACCGGATGAAGCGTTCAAACATCGGATACACATAAAACGCGTGTTTGCTGCGTCTGTTATTAATTCAGACCAATACTCCTTAATGTATAATCGATCGCCCCTCCCGCCCGGAGTGGTGTGTATACACTGCGTGTGTGTTTGCGTGGCGCCTGTACTTAGCGCATACGAGGGTGTGTTTGTGTGAGTATGTGTGTGCGCGTCCTTAAGGAGGACAGATCCAAAAGTAATCCCACTTCTTGGAACTTTTACAATAAATTTAACGAAAGTATTACACGCGCCCATCGGTTTATTTGAAATGATCATTTTTTAATTATTCATAATACATCGGTAAAATATTTGTATTACTATAAATAAAAAAACCATCACGCCTTTATCCGTAAGGGTAGGCAGATACGATAAAACGCCGTCACGAGAAATACAAAAAATAATTGTTTTAAACAAATATTTCTTTACCGAAAGATATTTGTATATAAAACAACTTACCTACTTTTATATGTCTACCGGTTTCGAGACGTACCCTTCTCTAAGAAAAATCGTACAAAAAATCACAGTTAAATTATAATATTTTTTTGATATAATGGATACCAGATAACTATATCAGATCTTTTTTTAGAATTTATTGCCCAAAGCCTAGTAACCTACCTACCAGGCTCTTACATTTACGTGTGAATTTTTCTTTCGTCCACTTTTAAAATTTGCATCTAATCTACCTTTTTTCATTATTTTGATTTATCAAACTCGGTGGATTAGGTTTTGTGTATATAATTAATAACTATGTTCTATAATTAAATTTAGTCATTAAAATTTGAGCCGGCTTTAGTTAACTACATACAACAGAGGTGTCAAATTAAATCGAAACGTCAAACTGACAGTCAATCAGCTGTTACGAACATTTTTCGAATACCTACCGTTTTCGTTTAATTTGATAACGCTGTGTGTTAAGTTAACCTACAACACCCATAATTCATTTTAATATTTATTCTACTTTAACACGAAAAATATTTTTCCGGGTATTTAATAAATGAATTGTAATCAGAAAAGAATAAAGAGAAAAAGAAAGACATTGTTTGATTAAATTCAACAAATATTTAAAAATAGACATGTCAAAATTCAGAGTAATTGCCGTGCATGCATGAGCAGATATATGAATGTAGAGGAAACGAGGTATGTATGCAAATACAGAGTAAAGCTACGTTCAATACTCTTTACCTACCCCTACAGTGAAACCGCGTGACGGTTTGTCTGTTTTTGTTTTATGACAATTGTTAAACATGTTTTAATAAATTTTGTTTAATAAGGTACTTCTTATATCATACGTTTACTTTTTTTTACGTTATGTAATAAAATATTACTTTCGATTTATACTTAGGTACACTAAATCATAGAAGCTATCTACAAGAACTAGATTTCTGTACACGTCTGTTGTATTCCTTTCTCGAAAATCTATGTAGTAATGTAGGTTTGTAAAATATAAATATTCATTTTTGTAATTCAAACATAATTTTTCTCTAAATATTATGTTATATGGAAAACATCAAAAATTAAATATGCAGAATTGAAGTATGCAGCTCAATTATTTTTACCACAGACTTTAATGGACTTAATTTACTAATAATTTTCATTACTATGAAATTTACATAAATAAAATTATGACTCTCGTGGACACGATCACTGATTATTCTAGATAAATGTGTATTTTATTTTTCAAGGGCTAATACGATCGATACAATTTCGATACCGTTTATTTCGTAATTCCCAGTGTAGTGAGTATTTTACGCACCCTTCAAACAGCGTCTAGTGTGTGCCATATATCAGTACAAAGGAGATTTGACTGTAAAACGTGACGTAACTCAGAACTGTTTCATTCCCACGAGAGTATTGTAGCGAGTAATATAAAAATGATTCCAATTCTCTCTCACCAGCACTGAACTGTGTTGTGTTGTGTGTTGTGTGTTGTGTTGTGTTCAGTGCTTGAACTGCTCACACTGTTCAGACTACTCACACCGCTTGCTCCTCACTCCTCGCCGCTCAACACTTCCCTCACTTGTGTTTCAGTAGCCCCCTTTAAGCTGAAGCATTTTCACATTTTCAATTCACCTCCTTTTCCGCGCTGCTTTTTTTATTTCTCTCATTTACCTAACCGCGAAATGTAAACGTAAAATATTCAGTGGGAATGTGCGGTTCTAATGAGAATCCTCATTTTTTGTATTAAAAAAGGAAGGAAAGACGAGGTGTGATTGGGTTGGGCATAATAAGAGCCGACTTCCATTCGTGTTTATTCGCCCGCTTGTTTTTGAACTCGAAATGCGGTCGTGAAATTTTAATATCAATTTTTGCCCCCGCTTATTTTCATTACCCGAATTCGGCTGATTTCGGTTTTTACCCTTCAAAAAGAGGACCAAAGATATTATTGGAGGTCATACTCCATAAAATTTCTCATTTATTGGAGAACGTTTTTACGATCCAAAATAAAATTTCGGTGCTCTTAGGATATTTATAATTTATTAACCTTCGAGTCGCTACATTTTAATATCCTCTGCGTCGTTGTAGAAAATAATGTTCATGATATTAGTTTATATTTAAATTTCCCGTAAATTTTGCTAATAAAAATGTATTTTCTTTATTTCAGCTCTATCTTCGATGAAGTCTAATGTAGATTCAACAAATTGCATCATTGTACAAGATGTGAAAGCTGTGACGCATGACCAAATGACACAAGACTCACAGTCTACACAAACTCCAACAGAAGGTAATTTGAAAAGAAATTATTTTTTATATTTTAAATTAAAATGTGTAAAATAACTTTTGTATCTATATAATGCTTCTTGTTTCACAGAATCTGCAGCGACGCTAGCGTCAGAGCGGTCTGCTACAACGCTGGCTGCACCGCACCTCCCTCAACAACAGACGCAAGCTCAGCACTGGCCTCCTACGCTGGAACTTAGAGACTTCGACGTCTTGCACACTTCCACCATTCCACCCTTCCAGTTCTGGAACTCCGAGTTTCGTAACAAGCAGCCTGCCTATGTTCGCCTTAACTTCACGTTGCCTTGGGGTGCGAACTTCGCGGTTTACGGAAGGAGAAACGTAGCTCCCAGCGTTACGCAGTATGATTTCGTTGAATTCGTGAGAGGAGGACGCGTTGATCACAGACTTAAAAGAAAACGGAGAAGCGCTGAAGATCATAGATCTACCGATTCGCATAGCGTCAACAGAGCTTCTAGTCACTCGAACAAATCGACCAAGTCAGACATTTTAAGGAGCATTCTAGAAAGCTACGATGGAACTGATAGAATCCTTTCGGACGGTGACCGTAAAGGGCCGTTTTATTCCAGATCAGAGGACTTGACTAATTTCACCCCAAAAGAAGACGACGATCCAAAATACGCCATGATCGAGCCTAGACCAACAATAGATTTACAGTTTTCTATCGATCAACATATGATAGCTAAGAGATCCCCAATGCCGGAGAGTATGATGATGAATGTCAGCCTCCTGCAATACTTAGATACGGGACGATGGTTCCTTTCAGTCTACAATGACGAACTGCAACCTCACTACGTAGAACTAATTGTTTCGGAAGCGGAAGGTATCAGCAATTCCTGTCCAAACGATTGTTCCGGTCGTGGCTCCTGTTACCTCGGCAAATGCGATTGTATCGATGGATTTCAAGGAACCGATTGCTCCAAAAGTAAGTACATATAATTCGATACAGCTCTCGTTAATTCAAAAATAAAACACAGAGTAGAATGTTCAATATGGAGGGCAGTTCTTTTAAAGTCAATTGGATAACATTATTAGTTCCGAGTTTTAGTGTTAATCTCTGTTTGTACACAAAACCTGTCACTGAATATAAAACAACGGGGCCGCAATTCAATTAATGTGCTTCTCGCACCCTCGCCGGTCATTGATCGGTTTAGTGTTGCCAGATACGCGTTGTAAATTTCAATTTACCTAATTAACCCCACACGGACGCCCTTTAGCCCATTGTACAAAAAACCAACCTTCGGGGATGTCGCCCGGTGAAAATTGAATCCACCGAGAATACCTATATACGATACTTTTTTTCAGAACCGAGCGTATTTTGTTATTTACGCGATGAAATTAAATTTTCTACGATAAATTGCTTAGAACTTCCCAGCTTTACAGTAAAGCCAAAAATATTTTTTAATCGAACATTATTTACTGCTCAATTGTTTTCAAAATTGATTTGAATAATGCCTCGCTAAATTGTGAAAACGTACTACTTTAAAAATGGTGCTTCGATGTTTTTTAATGTACGTATATTTAAAATACTTAAATTGAATACGAAGCAAGACGTTTAGATACCTAGGCTGAATCGAATTTACATGAATATTTGATTCTATGTGATCTCGATCTGTTAAGTAGGCCCAATTTGTTTCCCCTACGTCACCCCCGGTGACGTAACATTTTTCCTTAATACAATGCGACAGTTGATTATTTACGCCATGCCGAATAGGAACCTTAGTCGTTAGGGCTGGCTGACAATGCGCTGTTAACACAAATTGTTATTACTTATAACAATGTTGTATGTTAAATCAACAACAAAAGCAACAATGCATCGTACACATGTCAGCTTATTGAAAGCCTACAATCGGATTCAAGATGTTATCATTTAGGCTTAAATTTACAAGTTTATTGTAGAGCGACAAACAAGAATACATAATCTCATTCACAATGTTGATATACAAACTTTGCTTCAGAAAATAACGAAAGATCTTTATTCATTGTTTTAGGGGTTAAACTTTTTACAGGCGTTTTTTTCTACCATACAATACATACACATTCTTCCCTCATGGTATACTTGTGTTTCCTTTTTAACGATTCGCCATTTAGAGTATACGTGTTATTTTGTTTGTATAATTTATTTACGAAGTAATGTATTCGCTTTTTGGAGAGGTAAAAACATGTTAATTACTGCCCGTTTCGTGTTTTACGCATTGCACTGAAAATTCAAACAGTAAATAAAAACTCATAAATGCTTTTTTTATCACGTTACAAATCGTTTCGAAAATTATAACAGGCACCCTACACCGTAAAATCACATGTTAATTTATACTTTAAATTAATTTATTACAAAAACTTGTTTTGAATAACATGTTTTTTCTAACAACTAAGGTTTGTATCCTATTACCAATTGTTGGTTCTGGATTCAATTCTTAATAAGGTCATGAAAACTTAAAATTCGTACCTTGGTTCTGTGTTGTATTTCAACCGTTGCAGCGAGTCTATTATATGTGCGAAAATAAACAGTTCGATTCTTATTTGGTGATACAAATAATATAATTTCGACCACAACATTCTACAATGTTAGATAAACACAATAATTATTATTACACTTATTTAAGTGATAAATAAATCACAGTCACGAAAAGAGTTCTATTCAATTATTGTGATTTTACCTAAAATCTAACCCAGAATCTCGTACGAGCGCTAGGCAAGAATCCTAATCATTACGCCACGGGACTCCCTTTATAAACAATTTTTTTTTCATACATTAAAGAAATCTTTACGTTCTTGGAATTTACCCAAATATTTTATTTTCGGCTACATCTTTTAATAACTGTAACTAACTGTTCTTGAAAATGATAATCAAGTTGTAGTAGAGTAAAGCTTAGTTGTTTTGTTACACATATTTATTTAACTAAATGTTATTAAATATTTGTATACAACCACTTACCGACTTTTCTATGTCTACCGGTTTCGAGACGTGCGTCTCTTCGTCAGGACACCAATTAAACGAGCATGCAAAACCCACTATACACCTTCGCCATAATTGTTGCACAAAAATATAAAACCAACACGACATGCATGTAAGTAAGCACATGCACTGACTAGGACAAACATGCACTATGTCATCATGCATATTTAATATTTAATAACATTTAGTCAAATGTTCGATTATAAAGTTGATGCTTTTAATAATGATAATACATATTTATTTCGTTACGTTTTATTTACGACGATTGACTACAGATATTTCATTAAATCCAAATTTAGGACTGCGATTGAGTAGGACTTGTTATGATATAAATATGTATTTATTATGAATAAAAGTAAAGTAAAACAAACTAACGTAATCGTTATTTGTGTTTTTGTTTCTTCTCCAGGTGTTTGCCCCGTGCTGTGCTCCGGTCACGGGCAGTACGGCGGGGGCCTATGCCACTGCTCCGAGGGCTGGAAGGGGCCCGAGTGTGACGTGCCAAAGGGCGACTGCCTACCGGCCGACTGCGGGGGCAAGGGGCGCTGCGTCGCGGGGGCGTGCGTTTGCAACCGAGGCTGGAAGGGCGAAGCCTGCGATCAACGTAAGTCGTACAAACGTAAATTTTATGTCCATTTTTTGCAATTTTATTAGCAATTTTGTTAATTTATAAAACTGATGAATGAGGAATTTCAGTCATTTAAAAAAAGAATTTATGTATTGTATTATCAGCGCTTTGATCTTTTAAAGTTTTGCAATTTAGAAATTGCTCCGCTTGTGACGTCACAAGTTCTCTACTGTTAGTTCTGCCGATTGGTGAATTGGCTTCCCGTTAACCGTAAATTTATCACAACGCTCTATTTATGTATTTATTTAATGCACAAAATACACAATTTTATCATAGAGCACAATTATATTGTTTTACGTCCCGACTTGTTAGAAAATTCCGTGTTAAGTCGGGACTCTTTTATATATAAATCAAAAACACTTATTAACATATTAAACAATCTACAAAATAATCAAAACAATATACAAAATAATGATTGAAAAATATAAATAATAAAAAGTTATACATGTCGAAAAATGGAATGCAGAAAAGTTATATAATAATACATGGCAACAATTAATAATTTATCTATCATTGGTGAGAAACTATGTCATAAATTTAAATGCTCTAATTTTTACCGCACATGAGAAAATATTTTTAAATCTTATTTCCCGTAGCGCTGAACTTCCTTGTTGGTAAAATTCAAAACAATTTTTTTATAATTTGTTTTCGCATAGTCAAATGTAAAGTAAATTTTAATAAAAAGGGTGAGAATTACTCGTAGGTATCATTAATATAATCTTAATACTTTTTGCTCGCAACGAATTTAAGAAAGTGTTGTTAAAAATATATACCATTTTTGTAATTATTTGTGCTCTTATCCTATACTGACCTATTATAGATCAGCATAGATAATAAATAAAGAAAACAAATAAAAAATTTACTGTACGCAATACTGACCACTCATTTTAAAAGTTCATTCTACAATATAATTATATCTTCCAAGCCCTTCGTTTTTTTTATTTTAATTTAAGAGAAACATTTTATTTACCTAGAAGAAATATGGCTAAATATCAATAAAATTACATCTGAAATAAAAATGATTTTATATGATTGATTACAACATGCTTTCATTCGTTTCACGGTTTTCAAATCCGGGTTTTTAAACAGATTTGAATTTAATCAACAAAACATATGTCGTCACTAAACGCATGCTTTGCTGTGGTTATGCCAATATTCATAAATATAAATGTGTACAGGATTTTCTTGTTAATCATGGTTTTCGCAAAACAGGTCAGTGTTACGAAAACAATTTTTAGGCTTATTACACAATGTGAGTTTTTTATGAAAATTCAAATAAATACGGAGAATCTCTTTGACAAGGAAGTCTAAAATTCTAGATCTATTTTTTACACAGATTTCTCAATAAAAATGCAATTATTAGAAAATTTTCAAATCTTCATTTTCAGGTTAAAAATGTATTAAAATGGTTACATAAAAATATCAAATACACGTAATGAGTACAAATATTTGGAAGTGTCCAAAAAATTATTAAATTATTTTTATATTGGAATGTAAAGGGGATAAAACAGTTAGGGAGGGGCTAGCTTTATAAACCAAAATTCAACGTCGCTGAAATGAAAAATAACCTTTTAAGTGAGCATTTACCTACAATTTTGATAAATAATCACTATATACTATACACAGTTTTTCAGGGCCAATACGCGAAACTTCAGAGGAACATTCCTCATGATAAGCTTTTAAAAAATCCTTCCAAAACGTCATTAATTTTTTTTTTTTTAAATGCCATTTCAAAATGGATTAAATCTTTAATTTCTCGCACAATCATCCCTTCCGCAAGAGGGGTAGGAGTGGGGTTTGTGGAGGGATTGTTTGTCCGAGAAATAACGGATTTACTACATTTTGAGATTACATTTTTTTTAAAAGACTTTTTGGAAAAAAACATCAGAATTTTTTTTAAAGCTTTCCATGAGGAATTTTTCTCTGAAGTTTCGCGGTCTGGCCCTGAAAAACTGTGTATAAGAGAACACACATCGAACCTATATCTTCCGAATCAGTGCAGTTGATTATGCATAACTTTTATAAAGTAGCCATTTCTGATTTATTCCAACGAATGTTCATTAAATGAAATGTAGAAAAATCCAAACGGAAATGGACAATTTGGTTTTGTATCACGTTTGACAAAAATAAATACTCCATTAAATTTCACGTTTTCCAGTCATGTGACGAAATTTCACGCTCATTAAAGTATATTAGAATAATACAAAGTTCACCCATGCGACTCAATTAATTTATATGCGCCATTTTACTTTATTTGGGAAATCTAGTTTTACGTCAGCTCCCAAATATTTCACTGCAAAATATGTTTACTCGGTGTTGTGAATTGTGAATATTGTTTGACTAAATCAAGTCTCTTCAAACATTGTTATGTTGTATTGTACGAAAACAAGAACAATATCCGAGGAGCCAACCCGTGTTGAGCGAAAATGTTTTTGTTTTACATAGGAAAAAAAAAATGAATATGATATAATACTTATTTATCATGTATTATTCGAAACAAAAATACCAAATAATCTTAAATTAAAAAATATCCTTGAATTCAAATACATAAAAAAAGATATGTTTTAATAAATCGTTAAATATTCAATTAACAGAAAAACAAAAACTGTGAATCAGATAAAAACTAACTTATACATTTTTGGCATTAGTATATACAAACTATTAAATAATTTAAATTAAAATATTTGAAAAAACAGTATGTCAATAATATCAATAATAACTTAGAGCAAAACTGTGAATTTAGTAGTAATTAACCTTTTATAGGACACCTAGAACAAAGTTGAATCGGGTTGTGGTCCAGTGCCTTGTGTTGCGGACTCATGGATCCGAGGTCCGTGGTTTGAACCCCACATTACTCCAACTTGATTTTTATTTTCTACAAGTTTGTTATTTACAACTCGTAGAAATTGGCCACCAAAATCGAAATATTTGGGTAAATGAAAAGAACACTGAAAATTATTTTTAATTTTAAAACGTGGTACATAAATATGTTGTATTTATTTTATACAATATTATAACGTACACTGATACATCAGCTTTTTTAAATGCAATAGGTTTTTTATCTTAAAAAAGGAATTCATTTTATTAGGTTTGGAGAAGGTAAATTTACACAAAACATAAGAGTTTATTATGTTTCTTAAATATCCATAATAATTTTAATTAAATTTATTATTGCGTACAGTAAATTTGATGATGCCAATCTTATTATTATGTAACTAACGCATTTATTTAATGAAATTATCGGTTTAAAAAGTTTTTAGTCCAATGTTTGCTTCGATGATTTCACTTTATTAAATTTACTCGAAAAAATCAGGAATCCTTTCCTGAGATAATTCTCGAATTCCGGACAAAATAAGGCCATTTTGGCAACATTAATTAAACCCTCCATCAAAACACATCAATCAACCGAACCCAAAATCAATCGCCAACTTTGAAAGAACGTAATGGAAAAACTACCAATCATCCTGCGAAGTTTTATTTTCGTTCCTACGTATTATTTCGTCTTGTTGACAGAGGAGGCTATTTAGTGGGGGAGCCGGAAAAGTATTACATACAGAACTGTTAACCAATTGCTGATCGCTGAGCCAATGGCTGGTACATATTTTTTCCTTCACTCCGTCTCCGGTCACGTGAAAAAGTAATTAGAACCGTTCACCCTAAACCTCTTGATAGCAATATCCGCTCTACCACTAATGTTTTCTATTTCGTTTGCTTTGTTTTTTGCCCAGAGGCTACACCTGATTTATTTAAAGGCTTCCAATTTGTAATTAGAATTTAAGGTGCATACCAGCCATTTACTACCGCGAAATGCCTACAAACTATCCGAAAACATGCGCACTAGAGCGTTATCTCATTAGACATTAGACCGTTAATTATTATATTTTGAGTTAATACTTGTTTCAATCCAATCGACAAAACAAGACGTTAAGAGTTCAGCTCGGCGAGTGCTTGACATTTAAAAGTTCAACCCTGTACAATTATTAAATCAAGTTATTTGTACTCACTTAACGTCAATACACGCTAAATGTCTGAAAACATGGCTACCCCGGAAACCGGAAATCTGTTGCCAGTTGCCACAACATAACAGCGCTATAATTTATTCGTTATTGTAAACACGTGATCACGTTAGCCTCTGACGTTGCAAAGCGGGTATTTTTTAAAAATACATTTTAGAAAAACTTCGCCGTAAAATTAAATGCTCTAATTTTTACCACACGTAAGGAAACATTATTTGATATCCGATAAAGAAGTTCAGTGCTACGGGAATTTGGATACAAAAAATGTTTTCTTACGCGCTGTAAAAAGTAGCATTAAATTGTCCGGCTGTTTCTTGTAAATGTGCAAAAAAATCAATAAAAAATATGACGACTTCACTAGTTCTTCCAAATCAACCAATGATAGTGTTGTGATAGATTTCCGGTGTACGAGAATCCAATTCACCAATCAGCAGAACTCACCGAAGAAAACTTGTGGCGTCACTGCGGAGTAATTTCGAAATTGCAAAAATAATCATGCAATACATAAAAATATTTTTTTAAACTTTTCTTTTATTAGTTTTTAGTTTTACGATTTCAGTAATTATGTATGTTCATTATTATATTTTTGTACCTTTTACTTTATTTTTATAAAAGTTTTTTCTTTTCTTATTCTTTAAATTTAAATTTATCTTGTTTCTATTTACTTTATTTTTAAAACTGCATATAAGTATATGTATGTATTTTTATTTTATTTGCAACTTCTAAGTGCCTAACATTTCTTAATTGTTAATTGCTTTTATTTTGATACCGATAATGTACTTAATCAATAGCTTACACCACTGTGGAAAATTTTTATTTACTGTTTTCACAATTTTCGTTTATATATATTCTTATTTTCTGTATACAATATAATATGTAAAAACTGTTGTTTTTTTCCCAAATAAAAATTAATTAATTAATTTAAAAACACCGAGCTTCCTCATTTCCCGTAGCACTGAACTTTTGGTGTAACGATTTTCTGATTCTCTCCAGCCGACTGTCCCGAGCCCGAGTGCACCGGCCACGGCACGTGCGTGGCGGGCAAGTGCTACTGCAAGGCGGGCTGGCGCGGCGAGGCGTGCGGGGAGGTGGACCGCCAGGTGTACCAGTGTCTCCCGGGCTGCTCGCAGCACGGCACCTACGACCTGGACAGCGGGAAGTGCGTCTGCGACAAGCACTGGACTGGCAGCGACTGCTCTCAAGGTAAGCGTGATCCTCTGATGCATTGCAACCTTTTCAGCGTCGAAAGACATCCCGGAGGCGCGACGCAGAAGCGTCGGTGAGGATCTAAGGCACGATGGCTTATCACGACGGGTAATTTTTATTTTTATTTCATTTATTAGGGATATCAACAGTAATACATGTAAAAAATATATAACAAATAAAATATACAGAGAATAAAACCAATGACAGATATTCACTGAAATACATTAAATACTCGTCCAATACATGCTAGTGTGTTTGTGTTAGTGTAAATGTGTGAGAGAATGGCTAAGTTGGTGTTATAATGGAATGAGGGTGGACATGTGTGTAAATATTATTACACAAGTGTCAAAAATATATCAAATATTAAGAATAAGAGATAAAATAAGATTTTATTATAGAAACTGAGTATAAGACAAAAAACTTTATTTTAAAACGCGCATTTTAAATGTTAATTTGTGGCAATCAAACGGATCAATAAGGATAATAAATGATAACAGGAATCAAAATGCCGTGATTCAAGTGAAAGTGAAAAAATACGCTAAGATCCCTAACGAAATCAACTATTTCAATTGTTGCGTGATTCAAAAAAATAAATTAATTAAAAGTCCATTTTGAACATATATTATAACGAAACAATCATATAGGTGTATTATGTATCGGAATCACTAACTTTGTGGGTATTCATGATAATTCAAATAAAACAACTTTGTTTTTAACAGCTTTTTGTATGTTTTATTACCGACCAATTTCGAAGCTTCACAAGGTAAAATTTAGTATTAACAAGGTTAAAAACAAACCTGTTTTATTTTAATAATTAAACTGTTAAACCTTTTTTGGTACAACTGGTTATTAACACATCTTTCTTTCCTCAGCGGCTTGTGGACTGGACTGCGGCGCGCACGGCGTGTGCACGTCCGGGCGGTGCCGGTGCGAGGCGGGCTGGGCGGGCACGCGGTGCGAGCAGCGCGCGTGCGACACGCGCTGCGCCGCGCACGGTCAGTGCAAGAATGGAACGTGCGTCTGCTCTCAAGGATGGAACGGAAAACACTGCACTCTACGTGAGTTAACCATTTTAAGACAATACTTTGAAAATGCGCGGTTTCGTGAAAAATTTACATTCACGTATTGGGCATCGATCTATTAATGGCATACCAATCGGGGAGTTTTTCATACATTTGTGTTAAATGAAGGTAAAATAATAAGTCTTACGCTTCGGGTGCTAGTCTAGGAACTATGAAATACTGAATTTAAAAATAATAAAAAAATTAAGAAATATTTGCGTTCTTATAATTTACGCAAATATTACATTTTGAGGGCCATTTTCAACGAGTTGTAAATAACTCACTATAAGAAAATTGGAATCGAGTTTGGGTAGAGTGGGATTCGTACCACGGACCTTTGATCCGTGATTCCGAGACACTAGCCACGGGACCACAACCCCGACATTGAAGGGTTCCAAAAGCCCAGTATCCACCTGGAAAGTTTTCCTAAGGAATTGTAACTTTATTCAGATTAATAAGGGAGAAGAAAGATGTATGGACGGAGGCAATACGTCGACCCCACCCCTCGGATCCCCTAAATGTATCTGTTTTTTGTTTATTTTTTTAATATAAAATACTGCAGCGTAAATACGTCCCTTTAAAATTAATATTTCCGAGTAATCCATGAGGCGAACATTTGTTTAGATATTTAATTTTCTGTGCCTGCATTATATTTAGATAACGCCTTCTTCAACGGCGGTTTCATCAGGGTTTTTTGTGCATAAATGTTATAAATTAATCGGGGTGTCCTTCAAACTGCAAAATGTCGTGAAAGGGTATGGGCTGGTATAGAATGGTCGGTGGAGGGGTGACACGGCTCCGGTTTGCCCGATCGGGCTTGGTTCTCCCGGTTTACTAACAAGCTAATGACCTAACATACCCTTTCACCGTCACAATTGGGAAAATTAGATTGATGATGACATACAAATTGATTATATGAACTAAGGTGCACCGACGGTAACACAGGCATTGAAAGCAGTTCATGTTAAATAAAAAAAACGCGTCTATTACAAACAATTTTCTGTTTAAAAGTAATTTTCCGTTCATTATAGCTTAAAATTAGGTTTTGCAATGTGCGTATCTGAAAAGAGGCCATAAAATCTCTAAAGAGGACAAGGGATAAATGGAGGCGGCTTTTAATGTATAAATGTTTGTTTGTCCTATAAATTTTCTTTTAAATGTCTTTAGATGTTGTCTAATGCCAATGTTGACCTCGAAAACTTAAAATATATTTGAATACATACATTTATCCATAAATTAACTGAAAAACATACCATTATATCGGTAACAAAACAAACTCACTTCAAATTACGCTTTATTGAATTATAGCTTACCTCTAACCGCAACTGACCACAAAGTTAAAGGTGATGTAATAACAATCAACAGGAAGCTGGTAATGCTTATTTCAGTTCGAGCATTATGTATCGTAACATAAAACGAAAACCAAACCAAAACCTGCATTTAAAAAAACATAAAAGAGTTTTGTAATGTCCAAATCAACAGATAGGAAAGAGCCTGAGAACTCTTTTTTTTAAGCCGACCAACAGGCTTATGAATTATGGCTATATATTCTAGACTAACACTTAATCTAAACAATCTTAAAGTCTCTTTAAATTTACAAAGGTATAATTATGGCATAATCTAGGCGGACATGGCAAGGGTATCATCGCGAGTCAGGAGTGACAACACCGCTTGCTTCTTGAATGCTTGGCTTTGCTGTTGAAACACATCGACAGTACCGTTTAATGAGATTTTGTTCATTGTTCCAAGGATCTTTGGCCGAGGGGAAAAGAATCCGATGTTGGTTTTATAATTTCCCACAGCAAATACAGCACTGATACGCAAGTTACGGTGAGGTTTATTAAAGTCCTTATATCAGTAAATAGTTCTTTTTAGAAACTACAGTCTAGTTTTAAAAATAATAAAAGTTAATTACTCAGATTGAAAAAAAAACATTTTAATTCTCAAATTAATCAATAAAATAATAAAGTCGTTTAAAAAAAGCTTGTTAGTCAAAAAAGTTATATTTTTAATCAATTTAATGTATATTTCGTCGTATGTTACAAGATAGTTCTTAAGCAAATAAATGGGTTGGTGAAAATAATTATTGTTTGTTTGTTAATTCAGATTTCTTTTTTTAACGTTTTTATATAAAACTACAAATGTTGCCATCATACTCGCTTATGTGAAACTACGTTTGTTTTATTATTTTATTTATGAACATATCATAAATGACAACAAACATACTATGTTTTTTTAAATAAATATTTTGAACTACAAAAAAAATAGATAACAGATAAATAAGTGCGAAGGTTTTCACCGTCACTGTTATCAATTTGTTTCTTTTTTGGGTGATACCGTGTCTGTTGGATTTGTTCTGACGTTTCGACTACCATTCCACTCAGTTTACCCTAAAAGGATGGCTCCTGCAATGGAAGCCGAAACGTCGCAACAAATCCAACATACACGGTATCACGCAAAAAAGAAACAAATAGATAACAGATAGATTAACAGAGTTTAGAAATTCGCATTTGTATGACCAAATAAAATGTCATTTTATTTATCTTCCAACTCCTTCCCTTCGTCCATTGTTTGATCAGGCGATTTACATTTTCTTGACACTTATTTCTTGAACGATTTACATACTGTACTTAGAAAATAGTTTCACGTGTTTTTCTACCGTCGGCGTCGAGGGGTTTACTCAAGCTGATTTTTACCAAACAATATCTATCAAAAATAAGGTTAATTATAAGTATTGCCATTGTTACTCGTGACTGTTTCTCAACCACCGAAACGAGCATCATACGAGCGACACTATCATTATTTAAATGAGTTTTAGAAGTTGTTTGACGAAGAGTCATCATAAATAACCGTACCTTGTGGTAGAATAGTTTTACAGTATTATGCACACATTGGGTACTTTCATCGTGGGCGCATTACCATACTAAGCAGAAAACAGGAAGTAGTGAAGTTATGCATCAAGTTTATCTGACACTATACTAAAGAGACGACGAAAGAACCGTTTAACATAATATTCTTGTTGATTGCGTTATTTCGTCACGAATCTTAATTTTATTTCATTTAAATAGATAACGATATATATTATGTTCGGGCTTAATTTTTTCATAATTTGATAATAGGTATGATCTGGGCCGTATTACAAACGCTACCTTCACCGGTACATACCGAGACGGTGTATTTAACTTTTATACTATCTGTACTTTCCTCGGTATGGCGAATTTTGATCTTCTACTGATATGTCGATACGTGTTTTCATTATGTCATCGCAGACGTCATATGATCGAATTCAACCAATAAATAGCGCGGAAACTTTACTCTGCGTTCCATGCTATGAAATTTAAGTATTCCTCTTTGGGATTTTAAATTTCAAACTTCTTTTAATGAATCTTAATTTAAGCAAAAAACCGTCGCTTGAACATGGTTTTTAAATAACATTTGACAATTACCGAGACGGTAAGTATAATTTTTTGACCGTCTCAATCTATCTACTTATTACAAACCCGACTCTATCGATAAATAGATACTTGCTTTTAGGTAGGTAGAAGAAAATGTGGAAAAAATATAAAAATTATAATTACTTATCATACTGGCAATATTTTTTACAACATCTCAAAGGTCACGTAATCTTACGCATGCGTTCTAATTACCCCTAGTTTTAAAATTGTATTATCTTTGTGAATTTTAAATTAGTAAAATCCAAAGCAATTTTTCTGTCACGTCAATTAGAATATTTTGAATATTTCGTGAATGATTTATGTTTTTTTAAGCATCAATTAACTTTAACGTCAAACGCGAAGATTTGAAAATTAATTTAGTCCTGTCATTTTTCGATATTTTTCTTTGGGGGAGCTTACAAAAATTCTTGTTCTTTTAACGTTCTTGTCAAAGAGAAAGTACACAGTTTCGTTCCAAAGGTCTTTGAGCGTGGTCAAAAGAGCATCGTGACTGCAACTGGATGTGCCTTATTGATACCTATTTAATTAAACACCCCCAGGGTGGATATTAATACACCGAGGGTGGGTGTTTTCCCCATTCCTCCCTTTCATCTCTCCCCGTTTTCTCCCTCTCTGTCTCTTAATGCCAAAGCCTCTAAACCGCAGCGTTCGCTTCAGCCTTCGCCGGCAAAGTATGAGTGAGATATTCCAAAGAACCGGGTGATTATAAAGGAAACATTATGCGAAAGAGTGCTTACTTTCATTACAAAACTTGCAGCGTGTGCAAACTAACATTTTGTTACAAAATGGTATGTTCTTTTTAATTTCCAAGTACTCCCTGTACTGTGTGCAGTTAAATGCCTTTTGAGTATTAAAAAAAAACATGTATTATTGAAATTTTTACGTTTTAATTTATTTTGTTTTGTTTTATGTATATTTCTCTACATTTAAAATCTTAAAATAAGACCGAATATTTACTAAATGTGAAAGTCTAGGCATTTACAGGGCTTATCACCTGTCGTTGGATGGTTTAAGTGGTCACATTACACACTTATGTAAACACTAAGATCTATATCTTCTATTGGGTGTATCCTAATCAATCTTCTAAACACGTCATGTCCCTTCTCTTCTCTCCATGAATACCAAATGGAGGTTCTCGCTACTATCCGTGGCCCTTTTTTTCTTGTCGGATATCTGGCGGCTTCCGAAAATAATTTCAAGGCTTCTTTAAGGTTTTGACATAATTTCGACGAATGATCATGTCCAATCAATTTAATCCCGGTAGGTAAAGAGTTATTCCCTCTTTATCTCAATTCAATAATGTACATATTATGATACTTCTAGATTTCGGCTTTAGACTTTCGGCACAAAGATACCAAGGCTACCTGATAACAGAGAGCTCATTCGGGCACTTTTTCAAGTTCGGCATTTAGCAAGTTTTCCTTATATTTTCGAGTATGATCAAAAGCAACTATACATGGGCACAGCCAAGGAGACTGAAGTCCTCGAGAGCCGTGTACGGTAGCAAGCTATCAATTAGAATGAAAAATATATATATGTTTATCAACCCATTCCACGCCCGTAGGTGCACAGGGGACTGCGTTCACTGCATGCAGCGTAATTCGATCATAAATTTCATAAAGGTTAGGTGATCAGTCCTACGCTTCAGGTCCCAGTCCGGAAACGATGTAATATTGCTCTTTAAAAAAACCTATTAAATGAAAATTCCACGTTCATTCTACCAGGAATCGAACCCAAGACCACAATAATAATGGCCGAACGCGCCTATCAACGAGGCAGACTTATATCCTCTCGATTTCCTTATTCAGTACTTTTACCTGAGAGCTGCTATCTAGTCGAAAACACTCGTCAAGGGTTCTGGTTCTATTTCACACACAGGACAGTGTTCTTTATCCGCCTGGACACAGATATTTAAAAGGCGTTTTTTATCTTCTAAATTTGATGCAGCAGAGACGAAAACCACTTTTAAGAAGGGAGTATGGAAGTCTAGGCATTTATATTATGACCTATCATTGGCTGGTTTGAGTGGCCATTTTACACACTGGGTAACATTTACCATTCAGCCTATGTTTAAACATCCACATTTCCTTAGCTCTTTCATTTGTTGTAAAAGAGCTGAAACCTTTATCATGTGGGTAAGATTCATCCGGTTGAACCAATTCACCTACTAGGCAACGCCTGAAAACAATTTTTTTTTTACTTCTTCTTTTACCAGTTAGCTAACTGAACAACGTTTTAAGTAGGTCAAAATATTTAATTCAGGCTGTCTGCAAACATTTGGACATACTCAAAATATTGTTTTTTATGTTCACTATTTTTTTTTAATAATAAATCTTCTCTATAATGCAAGCGCAAGTCTCGAGCCTGACCACGGGGAATATAATCGAAAATATATATTTACAGGAGGATTATTTTCAATTCCGTGTTTCTGGGACTTCAAAGGGAAGACTTTCTAAGTTATTACGAAGAGATCGATTAGTGAGATAGCGCAGTATCGCTTCTGACGTGAAATACGAAAAACTTTCATTTAAATATTCTAATTTCACCACTAATACTTTTTGGCGCTTCGTACATTTTGCTTCTTATACTTATGGGAAACTCTTTTCGAGAAATAAATAAGGAGGTCTAGGTATTTTCAGGGATTATGACTTGTCATTGGCTAGATTAAATGATCACTTTACCCAACTAAATTATAAATATGATATACACGGTTTTTTAGGGCCAAACAGCTATACTTTAGAGGAACATTCCTCGTGTTAAGCTTTAAAAAAATCCTTATAATTTTTTTTTCAAAAAGTAATTTAAAAAAAAAAAATATGAAATCTCAAAAGGTAGAAAACCTTTATTTCTCGAACATGAAGTCTCTTCACAAACCCCTACCTATCTCCTACCCAGCCGCTTTCCTTATCCGCGTCTGGTGCGTATCGCTTCGTTGGTCAAATACGTTTTTATCGCAATTTTTTTTTGTCAGGGAGGGGAAGGGGTTTGCGGAAAGGATGATTGTGCGAGAAATTAAAGATTTACTCCATTTTGATATGGTAAAAAAAATTTTAAAAAATTTAAATTTCGTTTTGGAAATTTTTTAAAAGAATATTTTTAAAGCTTACCATGAGTAATGTTTCTCTGAAGTTTTGCGGTCTGGCCCTGAGAAACCGTGTATATGAGAAACATTGATATTTTTTAGGTTTTGTTTAGCGAAAATAGGGTGTTTTCCGATTACTGTTATCTTAGTATTTCATACATATATATCTATCCACCTTTTGCTTTTATTTTTGTCTAAAGCAGAGTTCACACGAGGACAGTACAATAGACGAAACAATACTGTCCTGTTCCAGCTCCATTAACAGCCTCTACCCCGCAGGACGGCACAATTCGACCATAGTTCAAACGCGGAACGCTGCGAAAATGTGGGGGTATGCCATTGCCCTACGGAGGTAGCCCGCCCATCTATATCCATGTCAATGTCTTGGTTCATTGTCCTGTCTCCAAATTTTTCTTTATACTAGAACAATAGGAAGATGGGACAAGATAGTGTTGTCGTATCTTTGAGTGAACTATGCATTAGTCTTGAGTCTTTAGACTTATACTGATCCAATAATAGCTATGCAACTTTAAATAAGGTCAGTTAGAGGAGTGTCATACTTTTTTGTTATTAAAATTAAACGCTCTCCGTGACCATATTTTAAATACGACATCGTGAATATTTGTTTGTTATTATTTTATGTACAGATCCTTTTTTTATCAAAAACATCATGTTATTCATAATAATCTAAAAATATCTTCGGCTGTTCCTTTTTTCCCGTTACCTGGGGTAAGAGTATAATAGCAGTATTTCTCCATATATAATTATAATATAGACATAATCTTCTTGAATTCAAATAACTAGAGTAACCGCCGATTTAGTCATTTATATGAGAAAGAAAAAGAAAGCAAAATTACTTTCATTCTAATTCGGGGCAAGAGTGTCATATGCTCTCGATTCAGGGATATAGAACAATATTTTTTAAGGATTTAAAAAAGAATATTATACTTAAATTAAAAAATTCATAGTTTTGTTAGTAAATCTTTATTTTTACTATGAAATTTGATCAGTCTTCTTATTACGAAGAATGGGGGTCAGTGCTATATATGCTCTTGACGTCCCTGTGACTTGTGTAGATCTATCGTAACGGATCCCCGTAAATCAGTTCTCGCTCTCCAAACCCAGGTCTCCACCTACACCTGGAACGTTACTTTTGAATGGGAGCTCGATTTTGTCAAAACGACGTAATCCTTGACCAACTCCAATATTTCCTTCCGAGTTAACCAAACCTCTGTTATTTCCATTTTTCGACCGATTTTTACTATAGCTTTTGATATCACTGTGTTTCTGCGTAGTATTTCTGATTTTATGCCTTTTTTATACACTTGCGCCATTATCGTGGCTCTGGGAATATAGTATTGGAAAACGGCTCTCTAGCCACCGTGTTGACTATGTTTTTACCTCTCTTTTTGTTTCATCCAAACTTTCTCTTGAATATGAAACTCTCTCAATTTTTCTGACATATTTTCGCGCCATAATGCTAAAAATGGACGATATTAAATACTTAGGTAATAATATGAAAAACAGAAAATAACTGATGATTAAAATTAGAAATGAAAAAAAAAAAAAAAAAAAAAAAATCCTTGGGAATATTGTATGGCAAGATAATTATTCATAGTATGTTTTCAATTTAATAAAAAAAAAAAAAATAAAAATAAAAAGGTTTATGATTTCTCACTTGGGGTAAAAAGAACGTATGATTCTCTTACCCAAAGTTAGCCTTGCCCCACTTTGAAAAAATACTAACAAGATTTTAAATTATTAAATAAGTGCTAATTATGCATAATTATTATGTAAAAAATAATCTTACGTGCAGAACATTCAATAAATATTAAACTTACCAACCAAATAGTGTAGTACAATTTATTTTTATGCAGATTACAACTCTTTCACCCGCGTGTCTTCTCTCGTTATTTCCCTTTTAAAAAAATTAGAATGCAATCGATTCAACATTGTTTCGATTGACAACAATATATCTCTCTGAAAACTTTGTTAAAACGGACTGCGCAAAAAGGCCCTTAATTCTATAGATTTAGATAGATGAGCTTCTGTCCCTCTTGCCCTGTAGTTACTCCTACCCCACCTGACTTTATATCAAATAAACGCTCATCTGCAACTATGAAACTATTTATTGTTTTCTGTATTTAATTATAATTCATTAAAAAATCAACTTTGAATTTATTTATATGCCTATTCGAAATTACACGGCATATACGTATTAGCATAATATGGTACATTTCTGAAACCTTCAGGGACTTTTAAATCCAAGTGAATATACATAATATTTGTATGTGCATACTGTAAAAATAAGGATGCAAAATATTAAACTCGGGCAAAAAGCAAAAGAGAAACCACGTTACTAATCCTTTCAGCCGCGATACTAGTGTATGCAAATTCCCCTACATAGTTTTCTTTACAGTACATTTTATACCATCGCAACTTTAAATGGAAAGCCTTATACGTTTAATGACGTCTACCTTTCCTGCATTTTCAAGAAACTTTCAAGGGGCCCGTGTAGCGGAACAATCTCAAAATGTGAATATTAAAATACAAAATACACGAAACACTTAGTGTTTTTAGATTTATAACAATCGTCTTTTTTGTAATTTTGTTACGTCATTTTATAAAAGCGCCACTTTTTAAGTATTTTATAAAGAAAACTTCTAAATATTCAAAGAATGTTAAATACCTTGGTAAATTTGATAAAATGTAACGATACGGCGTTTTTTGCATTCTTACTCGTATGATTTACACAAATATTTCAATTTGTCAGAAGTGGGTAGGTAACTGAGCTTGAAAAATGAAAATAATGTATGATGGGTTTATGAGCCTCGAACCTTTGAAACGTAAGTCTAAGACACTACCATAGGACCACAACCAGGTGGTATGTATAAATATTGTAAGTAAATACAAACGCAAACACTTTACTTCATAACGGTTCAGAACCAATTATTAAAAAACCTGAAATTAGAAAGTAAATATATATTACTCGTCTTTTAAATATTAAAATAAAAAATAGGATGAATTACTTACCAAGATTTTCAGCAACAAATTTTAATGTTTTATCTTATTTCAAATTTCGTTATTCACGCGTATTGCAATCAAAAACATTTGTTGCATTAAAAATTATTAAATATTACGTAAAAATGCAATCATCTTAGTTTTTATGTTAAACAGAACACACATTTGTGTTTTTCTGACAGTAACTGCAGATTGTAGTTATCATATTTTATTAAAATTATTTGTTTGATTGGCTGAACTATAGACATTAAATGGATTGTAGAAGTATGTAAGAACCGTGGTTCAGTAATGAAGACAGAACACGGATATTGTTCCCGAGTACTTAAGCCCATCGCCAAAGAGTAACTTGGAAGTTTTCAACTTTCTAGCGATAAAACCAAGATAGCGATATCTTGCATGTTGGATTACGTTGAATGTGGTATCTCATTTATTTTGCATTAAGTTCCCGAGCTTTGGATTGAAAATCCGTGTCTCAAATTGCTTTTCCAAATTCGTTGGTTGGAATCGACGTTATTTATTCACTGTGTTTTTAATTAACAATTGTTTTCCAAGCAACTCCTTCTCGGAATCTCGGTCAAGTTGGAAAAATAACCAGAACTTTTGTTATACATATTATATCAAAGGGCAATTCAGCAAATAAAAACTGTTTATTTTGGATATTAAATAACTTCCAAATTTATGGTCCGATTCCAATATATAAGGTAACAATGCCACTTTTTTTTCGTTCTGCTCCAAATATGACAAATTTTCACTTTATTATTATTTACTAACAACTACAATTACGTTTCTTCCTTCTTTCTTACTTCCTTATTAACTGTGGAAAACGTTTGATGTGTAGGTAGGCCCGTGTACGTTTATCCTTTTAGTGTAATATTTTTAATGTCCGTTTAGAATGTATGTCAATTTGGTAATTTCGTTTCCTTTCTTTACCTGTGTTTGTGCCCCGCTCCCGTTATTTAAAAAATATTCAAGTTATCAATAATTAGAAAAACAATTAAAAATTTGAAATGCCTCCATGATTATCCGTACGTTGGCGTTGATAGAGTTTTCTAGAACTTGTTTTTATTTTTAGCTGGATGCGAAAACAGCTGTTCCCGCCACGGGCAATGCAGCTTGGAAGCAGGAGAATATTCCTGCGTCTGTTCCAGAGGCTGGGCTGGTAGTGATTGCTCCATTCCTCTTGAGATGGAGTGTGACGATAATGTCGATAACGACCATGGTAAGAAAGACCCAAATAATCTCAGATTCGATTAGATAACCAGATTTAGATTCTCATTTACGTTAATATCGTTGTAATGACAACAGACGGTACTGCCGACTGCTCGGATGCCGAATGTTGCTCAAGGGATTCGTGCAAGGAAAACATCATGTGTCTCGCCTCCAACGACCCCGCTGATGTTCTGCTTAGGAAGCAGCCACCGTCTGTCACGGCTTCCTTCTACCAGAGAGTCAAGTTCCTCATTGAGGAGAACTCTGTACAATCGTACGCGCACATGGATGATTACTCCGAAAGGTAGGTGATTCGTAATATTCAACTAGATATCCTTGTTCAATAGTGCTTTCGTTATATTATCCGACTTTGGATTGGTTTGTAGAGTTTCTCTACTTGTAATTTAATTTAGGTTTATAGTTATTGACTAACAGGTTAACTTTAACTAACAAACTAAATATATTAAACTGTATTATTTTATTAACGAAGAATGTCCATGTGTTTTTAAGTTTATTTTATACCATAATTTGAGTTATTTCCATTCATCTTTACGACATTACAATCGGTTGCCCCGTTTTTTTCTTTATAATTATCTGCATCAAATATTTGAACCAATCTAGTCGGAGAAAGGCAATGTTTCTCTTAGTCCAGTGTTTAATTTTAAGTGAAATCTAGGACTAGAGCTCTGTGCGGTTCTGACCCTAAAGGCCGCGACTGGTCCTCAACACCCTGTCTCTTCCTTTCTCCTCGCCCCTCCGCTCCCGGGTCTGTTGCGAACCTCACTTCATTTAGTGAATTACAACTCCTCGTGTTTCCTATCGGAAACTGCGATCCAACACTTTCCATGGATGCCCTCGGAGTTCCCAGAACTCCCTGATCCATGGACAGTGTCCCACACCAGCCTAACTAGAACAGTTTGTCTCAGACCCGAGATGTTTGTGTATTGTCTAATGTTATCCCTTGTGTGCGTCTTACCATTTTGTCTGTCTCACCTCTCTGTTTCACACACCACATTTTAAATGAAAAAGCATACACGCGTCTGTCCCTCTCTCTCACACCGGATGGAGAATGACGGGATTCGAGTCCTTAATGGAGAAAGAAATTACGCTTGCACGCACTTTCCGCTGTCAAAAGTTATTTTTTGTTACATTTGTTTCCCTGAGTTGTGTATTTTGTTTGTACCGTTTTATTATATTATGACTTAGTAAAGAGTTTCCGTTGAATTTAATCACAATAAGAGTTGGTCAGCTTGAATAGGTTGGGCAAATTGGTTTGGCTCGGGCCATGGCGGACACAAGCCAGTGGCGGACTGTCGCGTTCCTGAAGTGACTATACCATACCGTACTCTGCTAAACCGCGTTAGGTTACGAGATTATAAGAATATACACGTTCTCATAACGAGTTTTGTCATATCTTCCGTGTGATTATTTGTATTTGTGCCGTCCATAGTAATTTGCTACTTGTGTCTGTCATGAGCTTGTAACAGTAAAATATATTTTTCACCAATAATCCAGTAAGAACCTCCATCCCTTATATACTTTATTCACTTGTGTTTGTTTATTTTGTTTGAACATTTAATACATATGTACTAACGTGTGTTTTTTCATACCGGCTGTGTGTGTGTGAGTGCGAGTGAGGGTGAGTGTAGTGAGGAGTGGTGGAACAGGCTGTAGCTATATGTGTAGTAATCTGTCCTGTCTTTCTGTGCCCCCGTGCCGCCGTGTCCCCGTGCTACTCCTAGCGAGTTCTGGAATTCCTTTACACCGTGGTAAGTCGCCGCCAACCCCCCGTATCCGTTACGTCACGTCACGTCACGTCACGTTACGTTGCGTTACGACTATCTCTGTTTGTAATCGTCTATTATGTATGTGTTGCTATACCTCATTCTCATACCTTTATTTTCTACTCAACGCTACTTCCTCAGTGGCCCAGCTTCGTGTCCCCATTCCCTTTCGTTCGATGTATCTTTATTTATCTTATTTTGGTATGTGTATGTAAAAGTATGTGTATGTCTCGCATTAGCGTAATATTCGTAATACTAAATCTACTCGTTACCCCGCCCCGCCCCGCCCTTCTGTCCCTCCCTCTCTCCCCCCCCCCCTCCTCCGCCCGCCACGCACCCGCACCCGCACCCGCACCCGCTGCTCTGTGTACCGCGCACTCCCGCTCCGTACTCATCCATCATTATCTGTATCGCTCCATACCATCTGTCTTGTCCACTGCGCTTCGACTTGTGAGATACCTCAACCCGACACGTACACGCACACTCGCACACCGCGCACCCGCACACACCCGCGCGGCGCGGCGCGGCTCCCGCCCCCGCCCGCTCCCCGCAAACCGTGAAGCGGAAGCGTGATCGCCGATCAGAGATCGCCGACCGCCGATCGCCGACTCCGCCGACACCGGCGCCCCTCGCTCTCCAGCAGACCCCGCAGCTCCGACAGCGTCTCTGGAGGAGATCGCGCGCCGTGTTTGACTTTCATACTGCCTCTGCAGCTACATAATCTCTCATTCGGAACCGACGCAACGTCGTACCGTCAGTATGATTCAGAATAAATGTTCACGGTTACGGAACTTGATCGAAATAAATCGATGATAATAAATATAAAGTTGAAAAACAATTCTTCTGACAAGTGAGCAACGCAAATCGAGATAATTATATCTCCCAAGAATGTAACGTAGAACAATAAATTAATTGGAAGATATACGGTGATGAGAGTAGGGTGTATACTCGTTACTCCTTGTTACCCCTTGTTACCCCTTGTCTGCGTCTCATTGTTTATCTGTTACCTCCCCTCTCCTTCCCCCGCCCTACCATTTTGTGTTTCCTCCTCCCCAGGACCGCCTACCCCCTCCAGCCGACTAATTTCTTCTAAACTGTTTGCTGCATTGATCCCGTAGAGCTGAACGATTTCTCAAAAAACGACGTCTCTGTTTGCACTTTCAACGTTATCAAATTATTTAGTTTTAAGTCTTTTAAGTTATATCTCATGATCGAGTTCTGCTACATTATGCTATAAGCGTTTTCAGATTGGTGCTCATCTTTATTTCTATTTGAAGCCTACTATGAATATATATTTTTAAAATGCACAACAGTAGGCGGATGCCCAATTACAGTGGTAA
Organism: Micrasema longulum; assembly: GCF_059751315.1. Lineage (NCBI taxonomy): Eukaryota > Metazoa > Arthropoda > Insecta > Trichoptera > Brachycentridae > Micrasema > Micrasema longulum. The sequence continues at coordinate 54,400 of NW_028277528.1, read as the reverse complement.
ATTACAGCAGACAACACCCAGGGTTGAGAAAATCTAATTGTTTTTTTTTTAAATACTAACTATTTGCACATTTTGGCAACGTATTTTTTCCTACACTAAAACTATTTATGTCATGACTAGTTTTTTTATTATTATTCAGTATTTTGTTGAAGATTTTTATTGATCTGGCAAAAAAAATGAGATGTGCGAAATTTTTAATTCGCCCTAATGACTATTTTTATAATCTAATTTGAAAAAAAATACGATCAACTGAGCCTATTGCAGGTTAAGTAAAACTGTTCAGATATTTTTAATTAACATGGATGTTTTGTCCATCAGTATAAGAGAATAAGTATTAAAAGGGCTTTTAGATTATACTGATTACAGAAATGTCATATAAGCAATAAAATTATAAAAACTAGTTTTTTTTTCATCTGCAATGAGCTCAATTTTAGTAACATTTTCGATCAAATTAGAAACATTATGTGCATTGGGCCATTTTAGTATTTTGTTCGTACTAAAAATACAATATTTCGTAATAACATTTATTTTTTTAAACTAAAAAATGTATGTATTCATAGTAGGCTCTCTGTAAATATGTATAATATCCATGTTTAATTCAGACACATTTCTGTATCATTATTTTGTCATTAGATATAAATATAGCAATCTCCATTGCCATAACTGATTTAGATTGTAACAGCAATGTAAAATATGCATTTATTTGTCCAAAGCATGAAATAAAAATCATGGCATACACCCCAGTTCTGCATGCATCATTTTGACATATATTCCATGCATCATATTGATTATTTTCAGAAATATATTACTGATTTTCATGTACACCATTAAAAGTAAAACATATTCGTTAACAACTAAAATTCTCAGTCATGGGTTAAACAAAATTTATATCATGTTTTCAGTACGTATGTGGTAAAAATTGTACCTAACAATTTAAAACAAAAAAAACTTGAACAAGTTGGTTTTATAAATACTAAATATTTTTATGAATTTTTTGAAACATTGGATTTCTTGTTTTCTTATTTTTTTTTCCTTGTTTATTTTTTTCTATTTATCACTTCTATTAGTATATTTTATTATTATGTAAGCCTACAGGAAATAATATAGTTACTATATTTTGCATATAATGTGGTTTTAACATGCTTTGTTGCTTGTTTGAATAAAGACTTTAATAATAATAAAAAATCTGCAATTGAGTAATTTAATTTTATCCACCGTAAGTTTTTTTATAAAGCAATGATTTCAGTATTTTAGAATATTTTCTGGCATCACATATCACGTATATTTTAAATTAACCATATAATATATTGATATCAAGCTATTGAGATAACTAATATAAAATATATTTTAAATGATTATGCGAGATTTCTAGAAATTAATATAAGTACCTTATTACTTGACGATAAATTTTCCTTGTGCATACACAAAGTGTACAATAATTATTACTTTTTTGTGTTTAACAGTTTAATTTCGGTCATTTGTAAAACAACAAATTAGTTTAAAGAAACAGTGTTTGAAAATCTCACGGTTTGATTTTATTTTCATACTTAATAAATCTTTGTCCGTCAAAACAGTGAGTCTTTATTTCTTTAAAACTCAAACAATATTGTTTTGGTTTTTAGGTATCATTTTTTCCATTATAATTTTCATTTCAATTTTATTTGTTCATATATATGTACAATACAAAATGGAATATCTTAATTCATACATATAGAAATAATTAAAATAATTTGGTAAAATTAGGTATATATAAAAAAAAACACATAAGTATACATAAATCCAGAGAATAGTATGTTAAAAAAGTAAGAGAATCTTGTAACGAAAACTCCCTCAGAGACGTGGAAAATGTCAATGTCTAAAGTAATATTGTTCAACATAGAGATAGCCCTTCCAACAGGCATAACCATTGGCAGGTTGGTCCTGTATATTGGAATGTGAAACAGTCTACGCTGACGCTGTCTAAGGAATATAAAAGCTAATGCTCCGCGTAATTTCAGGGTTGTCAATGATACCGCGCAACAATCGAAAGAAGTGCGTAGTTAAATACACATTCCTGCTGGTCTTCAAACTGCTGTAACCGAGCATACCCTGGAGTAACTCAGTAGGATAAAGCCACGGATAATATCATCATTCCCTTTCCGCACCTAATGGTGCATACGGCACTGCATTGGTACACCAATCGCAGCATATCTTGATCATTTTTGTTAATGGAGGTAAGGTGATCAGTCTTACGCTTCAGGTACCAGTCTAGGGACTATGAAATATTCTAGTGTGAAAACACGCAATTTTTACCCACATCCTATTAATACACCTAAATTAAACGTTTAAACAAACCTAATGATAATAAAACCTTAAAATTGTATCCAGGTATCTACCATTTTTCTAGGGATCATTGACCCGCGGGCAGTTTTTTTCGATTTGTTATTTGTTTACTTTTCGTGTTTGAAAAAACAACTGAACAAAAAACTAATACATTTCATCTGTTGCAAAGCTTAGCAATACAAAAAAAATATAATGGTGAGGGAATATTTTGACTACTTACAGCTTTATAAAGGAATGAATGTTGATTTTTGTAAAAGTTCTCGAAAGTAAATATAAGTTTTATTAGAAATTATTTCTTTGTGTCTCAAATTCGAGAATCGTTTCATTTTTGTAAATGTATTTTACTATTTTTACCCTAGTAAACGTTATATATTCAATTTTTAGCCAAAATAAAAACCCTTTCGTGAATAAAATAAGCAAACTTCTTTCAATATTTATTTTTTATCATTTGCTCCTTCTTATTTAATATTTTTACCTATAAAAAGTATTACTGCAAAACGATTCATTTGTGAATTTATTAATTCTGACATCTGAATGATTTTCGATTAATTTCCAAAGGTTTATAAAGCCTCAAAATGTTAAACTTACCAAATCCTTTCATAATCGCATTATAAAAATCTGGATTAACAAATTAATTTATTAGTGTTTGACATCGGCTTACAATAAATTCAAATCTGAAGTTGACGTTAAAAAATACATCAAATAGAATCCGGTACGTATTTATTTTTCAATTAAAAAACCAAATATTATGTTAAATTTCAAATAAAAGGTAAACCCCGTTATTTTTAAGTGTTATTTGAAATATAAGTAGATATCAACACGAATCCTGATTTTTATTACTGTTATTAATTAATATAGTTACACAAAATGATAAAGGTTTTTTTATCTATTACGATCTAATTTTATATATTTAGTTAATCTTAAAACTGTAACTTTCTAAAAAAGAGACTAGCTCTTGGGCTTGGCTTACACAATAGTTATTTATTAATCTGAAATTAGGTATGTCATTTCGAATAAAAATAATTATGAAAATAAAAATACAAAATAAAGAGAAAAACTGAATATAAAAATACAGTAATATAATGAGTTTTTCCACTGACATTTTTTGGTGGAACTGCATTTTAATTATAATAATAAAAATACTTTATAGTTTTATTTCACTTTTATTTATTAATTTTTTTATAAATAAAAGTGGAATACCCTTGTGAACGGGTACAGTATACAGTAAATACCCACTAACACCCAGTACGCCGCGTCTACTCTACAACCAAAGAGGGGCACAAGTTTACCCAAACACTTTTATTTATATTTTTTTTACCAGTGACCGGGTTTCGTCGTGACCGACATCGTCTGGACTGGATGTCAGTCACGACGAAACCCGGTCACTGGTAAAAAAAAAAAAAAAAATGATAAATAAAAGTGGAATAAAACTATAAAGTATTTTTCTTGTTATAACAGTAATACTAATTAAAATAAAATGCTGTTTTTACTCGGGTCAAAAAATTTCTTTAAATTTACTTCGAATTATTTACTGATATAGTAGTTTTAAGTTCATTGGGGAGATTGTGAATTTTTTTTTCCTTTGAAAACAAAACTATTTCAACTATGACTTGGGTATGATTTAGAAATGTTGGTATTATTTTGGTATCTGCTTAACTTATTCACCTTAAAATCGTTTATTTTTTCTTCTTCGTAAATTTGTATACTATAATGTATTTTGAAAATAGGTAAAAATTTGTTTTAATTATTGAAAACAACTACCTTCCAATCTGGCTGATGTAATGTACAACCGTCGCATAACTGTTCTTACTTTATTTTTTTTAATGCGCATTTTTTTATTAAACTTTATTGTACATTAACGAGTTTGTTGCCAAATTGCATTTTTTACAAATATATAATAAAATAAAATGTATTATTAAAAACGAATCCGTACACAGTTTGTAAATAAACAAAATAAAATACATCAACTAGAAAAATGTATATGCATGTAAATCAATTATGTTATCTCTTAGTACATATTTTGTTCACGATGTCTATGTTAAGTATTGAGTAGATGTATGCACATTTACTGCATTGTAAAATGAGGAACAAAGACATTAAAACAGATTAATTGGGGACCATAAAACTAATCTAAACATTAACTAAGTTGTAGATATAAATAGATGGTCGTTATTGGTGCTATAATGATCTTATTACCATATGTTAAGTGAATCTTAATTAGTAAATAAACACAAAATCCGGAATTATTTTCAATTTATAGAGATTCTCTTGAAAGCATTCTGTCTTGTTTCCGGAACCCATCGATCTCGAATATCAAATAACAATCTCGGCGGGAAACACAAATCCGCGGCTTCACCCCACTTGACTAACCGTCAAACGGGGAGATTCTCGCTTTCGGCAAACAACTTTAGCCCTGCGAGGCTAGGCGCGGTCGAAAGCCGCCTCTCATTATCGTGTCAAATGTCACTGGGTGAAATTCGATTTCTTGTTGACAGCGTGTCCGTCGTGAACGGGTACAGTATACAGTAAATACCCACTAACACCCAGTACGCCGCGTCTTCTCTACAACCAAAGAGGGGCACAATTTTACCCAAAGGGGTAAAAAAAAATTAAGAAACACGTAGAATGCAAATGCTCTTTTAAAAACATCGCATCACTAATTAAAAATTGTCTCTAAAAATGTTGTGTTGGTAAATACATTATTAATAAGTCATTTAATGCGATAGTTAACAAACTTATCACGCCGATTAATATTAAATGGTGTTTTTTGCATTTTTTATTTTTTATTAAAAAAGTCGAGATTTGTTCAATCTATCAAATAATATGAAATGTAACGTCAACTGGAATAAAATAAATATTTTTTCAGTTTGAGTCATTCAAATGAATTTTTAATTAGTTTTATTAGTAGTCACAAAAACTGCACTTATAGCGTCTTTCCATTTTTTTTTTAATATAAGGGGTATTAAATTGTTTATTGGTTTAAAATACGCATATTTTCAATTACCTAAAAACGAGACGTTTTGCGCCCTATGAAACAAAAGGCACGTTCTACGTTACCGCGCCATGCCTGTACTCAATGTTTGTCAGAAGCACACTCGGCGGGCATGTGACGTAACGCCAACTGCGAGCCGTTTTGTATGTGCTCTTTTTTTCAAAACAAAAATTGTGAATGAAAACTTTATTTTATACATTGATAGTCATATTAGTTATAATCGTAAAAATCCGCTCTAAATATTTTATCTATTTTCAACGTTATTCCCGATTTGTGAAATATTTTTTTTAATATGACAATGGACCAGTTGCACCACAAAAAAGTTACTAATTAATTTAATAAATAATTGTTGCGTTTTCTTCAGAAATGGGCATAATAAGCAGCATGAAAAAAGTAAGATAACGACCAGTTTTGACCATTTTTACAAAAATGCAATAATTATTAGGCATCTACCTTATTTCAACTTTTTTTTTTTTGCAACTCTCAATAACTAGGAAAAAACGTATCTTTTCTCCCTCATTAAAATTTTATATTTAAAATCGATATTATGAGACAGTGAGAAATCAATTTAGAATCTTGTACATGAAAGAAAAAAGTACCAAAGAATCCAGTGCTCCTCAGAGGAAATTATCATTGGCAAAAATTAATGACATCCCCGTATTTTCTTTTTTAAATAAGTTAATTATTTTGGCATATTATATCCGCGGTTTTCTTAATGGCTAAATACCACGGGGGTGTACGCTACCCCACACGCTATAGGAAGGTTTAACCAATAGGCGGATTGGCCGTCATTTGCAGAAATTGGGTAAATCAGCTTAGTAAATGACTGAGCCACCCCGCGATATTTTATATATTAACCTCCGCCAATTTTAAGACGACTGGGGTAATTAAAACCTGACGTTTTTCTGTAAACAAGCGTAACTTCAAAATATGCGTACGCGACGCGATGAACACAGCAAGAGCTAATAACTGTCCAAATATATATCCAGGTATTAAATAGATCCATTTTGTTATTACAAAAATAAGTACAAATTTTTATATAGTTTAAAATCTACTGTAATTTAAAATATTAAGACACTTGAGACTATTTTATTTTTACTCAGCATTTTTATGTAAAATTCGTTTAGGCGTGTTTTAGATGAAAGGGGATGTTTTGCGTCATTTTATCATTTAACCTTTAGTTTTGTCATTTATCAAATTTTAAACCTATACTTAAAATAACAAAAAAATTATAAACCTGCCAAATTTAGCAAAAAGGTTTTTATTTAACAAGTCGGCAAAAGCGTTAAAAATATAATAAACATTGAGCAGATTTTTACAATTCAGATGATATTATATTATCAATGTATTCAAAATAAGTTTTCATTCATGTTTTTCGGATTTAAAAATGAACACATACAAAACGGCGTTACGTCATTTTGACGTCGCCCGTCATGCCCGCCCACTGCGCTTTTAATAAAAATTGCGTACAAGTATGACGCGAAAACGTCATTCGTGCCGTTTGTCATGTAGGGCGCGAAACGCCTCGTTTATACATCGTCTCACTTTAGAATATCCGTCTGACCACAATACTGAAAGAAAAAATTAAAGCTTCTTAAAAACAAAAAAAATCACTTTAAGCATAATAAACCTTGTACATAATAAGCAAGGTAAATAATAAATGCAACTCCCATTAAAAAAAAACTACGTCACGTTTACGGATAATTAAATATATGCATTTTTTAAACCTTTATAGAAAATTTATCCGAAGTCGCACGAAATATTAATACAATAACCATCGTAATTTTTTTTAACCTGAAAATATTATTTTTAAATAATAAAATAAAATAACTTTTTTTTTCCATGAGTCAAATCTAAACGACTTTTTAGTGAAATATACCCACAATTAAATATAATATTCAGGTTATAAACAGAAAACATTTAATATCTTAGTAAAATTATTCGTATTCAGTAATTCGTATTTTATAATGTTTTAATTCCGAAATATCGACATTTTAATCGTACATGGGGTACTTAATCTTCATCATTCTTGTTATTTTACATGAAGGTAAGATAATCAGTCTTATCTTCATGTGCCAGTCCAGGAACTGTGAAATGTTTTAGTGTAAAACCACAATTTTTGATAAATATTTCATGTAAACCGCTTCGGAAATCGAACCCGAGGCCTCTTGCATGCTAGGCAATAACGCTGGCCATTACACCAAAAAAGTACAGTCGAAAATTAAATTTACGTATAGGTTGATGCGCTTAATTGCGCTGATGTATCAAAACTTAAATAAATAATAAATTTTAAAAATGTCTGAAATTGCAGGTGTATTAAATGAAATGAGTGATCTTCATTGGCGGCCTCCGTGGTGTAGTGGCCAAGACGCTTGACTCACGCACGGAAGGTTCCGGTGAGAGCACAAAAAATAAAATGTTATTTTTCTGAAGCCTGGGTGATCTGTGATGTAATTCACCACTGTTATTGGGCCTCCTGGCCTGTTGTGGTGCAAAAAAATAAAATAAAATAAATAAGTTGAAATATCCAGAAAGGACCAATTCCCACCCATGGTAAAATAACATAGGGTGGACTGATATTTCTTGTCGTCGGATTTCTGGCACAAGTTGTTTGCTACATTTCACTAGTTGTGCGATAGTGCACTTTTAAAATTTAATTAAAACTGCAAGCTGAATATTATTAAATATTATTTTTCGTATTAAATTTTTTTCTTATTATTATTTTTTTTACATATATACATTTTTTGAAAAAAAAAAAAAATTTTATCCCTCATTAATTACATTTTTGTTATTTTCTTGGGTTAACCTTTTCTTTTCTTTTATTACTTTCTTACTTTCTTATTTCATTTACAAATGTAAAATGTTAGATCTTAATTTTAATATGTACTTTTAATTTTCTTACTATTTTTTTTTTTTTTTTTCTGTAGATATGAATTGAAATTCTAGATTTACTTTACCTTGTTTAATTTATTTTCTTATCTTGTTTTGATTACATTTATGAGCACACACTATTTATATATGTGTCTATTATTTTTTTTTCTTTCTTATATTTAAAAAATATTTAGGTAAATTACTATTCTTTAATTTTAATTGTATTATTTTACTCTATTTTCTTACTTAAAAAAAAAATAAAAAAAAAATCTTTAAACTATTTTTATGTTTATTATTTTATACGTATACAGTATTATGTCTGTACTCTTCTTATTTGATTATTAATTAAAACTAATGTCTGAGCACCCGATGACAAACTATTATTGAATAGTTTATCGGGACAAAATATATCTTAATACTTTGTTTTCTTCATAATGTATTATAATGTAATAATATGTATATTTTATTGAATAAAGACTCTAAAAAAAAAAAAAATAATAAAATACGAAATATTTTTATTTACTTTTTAAATAAAGATTATTTGATGTCATTTGTGAAGCATCTCATTTTTCTAAAATTTAAGCTACCTACCTGTGCTAGAAACCCGACGTCGTATTGTAAATATATATTTTTTTATTTTATTATTGTAGTTGGATAATTTGTGTAGCGCCATTTTTTGTGAAAATCACCTCAAGGGCGCTGTACAGTAAATAAATATCCCAGCACGTCTTGCAGCTATAGAGCACATGGACGCTTGGGATTCTAGTTCCTCGTTTTCAATTATGATATATCGAAATTATAGCAGCTGGGAGCTAGATTACAGCACGTCTTGCAGCTACAGAGCGCATGGACGGTAAGAAATAACCCCCCATTTACATTTTGTTTTAATTTGACAATTAATTTTAGTGTTTGAATGATATTAAATCAATTTTTTTTAACATGAGCTAGATTATAACAGGTGTCGCAGCTATGGACGAGTGGAATTCTAGCAACTTAAAATTAAATCAACAAATTAAAAAAAATATATACTGAGCAGAGTAAATAATTTGTCAAATGTTCTTGCTAAAAAGTAAATAATACAAAACTAAAGCCATAAAGAACGTTACGACATTATGGTTAGCGAAAGAAATAATGAAAGATATCGATATATAGAAAATTGTAGGCCAGACAAACATAATAACCAGTACACCATGAGATCGATTAATCTCCACTAGATTTCTTTTTGCTGGGTTTTGACCTGAGAGTAGCCGATAAATATATACAAATATAATAAATGTCAATCCATTCTGATTTTATCGTGCCCTGTGGATGTGGACGGTACGTGTGAAATAAGCCTTAACATAATTTTTATTTGGTACACCAACCCCAGCGTATCTTGATCATTTTTGTTGCATGAAGGTAAGGTGATCAGTCTTACGCTTCAGGTACCAGTCTAGGGACTATTAAATATTATTGTGTAAAAACACCCATTTAATTAATATTTCATGTCAACCATGTCGGGAATCGAACCCGAGACCTCTTGCATGGTAGGCAAATTAGCTTACCATTACACCACGAGGCCGACAAAAGAATATAAAAAATATCAATCCACCTTAATTTTACCGTGCCGTATAGATTTAGACAATTTGTCTGAAATATGCCATCCTCTGCCGGATAGCACGCGCCTAGTTTGTTAATTCAGAAATTCTCGTAATTTTATTATTTTATTTATTAAAAGAAAACAACAGCCATTACAACAACAATTTTTTTTTACAAATAAACCAAAATTATAGACCAATTATAGTTTTCTATGCATTACTAAATACAATGTCAAAAAAATAAGAAAAAAAGCGTACATTGAAATGCCACTCCGCATCATTCCACACATAAAAAATAAATAAAATATTACAATAATAATGAAACAATAAAAAATAAAAAGAAAAGGTTTTTTGTTTACTCGGACTTAAAAATCCTTTCGCTGGCGGATCCATACGGAGTAATACAAAGCTATCAGTCGTCTCTTCTTTCTTCTTTCAAACAAGATAAAATAATTACAATATTAAGTAGATACAGTTAGATTAAATTATAATTATTATTGTTATGGATAATTTATATAACGTCATTTTCATAAAAACCCCCTCAAAGGCGCTGTACAGTAAGTATGGCATAGGCGGTTGGGATTCTAGTTCCTCGTTTCCAATTACGATAAAATTTCATTACTGATAGCAGCACGTCTTGCAGCTACAGAGCGCATGGACGGTAGACCTCATTTAAATAATTTAAACGTTGACTTTCTAGTGTTTTTATATACCAAAAATCGTTTACAAATATGTGCTAGATAACATAACGACCTCTAGCTACAGAGTGAAACCTCAGGGTTCATTACAAATTATTATTACTTAGAATTTTCATAGGCATTGCTTACTTGAATACTTTTTTGTCGCACAGAAATAAATAAGTTTATCGCTACCCGTAATTGTATTTTTGTACAGGTTTTCTTGAGTACAATAAAAATTTTGACGTATTAAAGAGTATTTTCACGAAATGGGAATAACGTTCAAAGTATTATAAATATTTAGAGCGGATTTTTACGATTCTAATGATAAAACTATCATAAGAATCGTAAATAAAACAACGTTTCATTCATATTTTTTTGGTTTTTAAACGAGTACATATAAAACGGCTAGCCGTTAACGTCACATCACTTTGACGTCACACGTCATGCTCACCGAGTGCGTTTTAGAGATTTATATTTAAAAATGATCACCATGATCATTTTTAAATTTGGTGAAAAACGGACAAAACTTGTATATATAGGCAATCCAAATAAACAGAAAAATACTAGTTTTTTATATTCCTAAAAACTTACTTTAACAATGCTAGATCTCGTGGACAAATTTACGCATCCAGAGGCCGTATGAATGCAAGTTAGACTTCACATATTAATATGACAATTTGCTTGCTGAATTCGGCTTCTGCACGTATTTTTCTGTACATATCGGCAGCATATATATTTATTAACTTTACTATTATGGATAACTTACATACCGCCATGTTCGTAATATAATACCTCAAGGGCGCTTTACAAAGTGATTCCGTAAATATTAATTTATTTTAACTCAAAATATGTAATTTAAATAAAAACGATTTACTTTGATATCACATGCTACGGATTTATTTAAATGATTTAAATAACAAGTGGATTTGAAGTTTTTTTTCCGAAACATCACTTCACTCTCGCAGTTATGCACTTCTGCTGGGAGACCATTCCATGTCATCATGGCCTGCGACCGCAAATGCGTGTTCACGGAATTTAGTGCGCTGGTCGCGTGGAGGTATAATAACTTTTCCTCTTGCCTTAGATGTAGCTGATCTAAGCGTAAGACGTCTGTCAACTGTTTAATCTGGAATACATAGCTTCGTTAAATATTCCGAAGCATACACAGATTATACATAAGCCAACATACATATTTTGTATTCTTTCCTCTGTGAAAAACGTAGCCAGTGTAATAAGGAACTTCAGCCCTACGGGAAACTGGATAGAATAAATGTTTTAAATTGTGAAAATTGGGGCATTAAATTATAAGGCAAAGTTTCCTGAAAATGTACGAATAAAATAATAAAAAACATTTTAATAAAAACGAACTACTTTGAACGACGTCACTGATTCATGTGAATCAACCAATGATGAGAGAGTTATGGAAGATTTCCGGTTTGCTTGCCGTGAATGAACCGAGTGGCAGAACTGATCGAGAATAAGCGGAAGAGAACCTTTAATGTCACACGTGGAGTTATTTCAGAAATGCAAAACTTAAAAAATTCTTAGCGCTGATAATACGATATATAAAAATTGAAAAAAAATAGGCTTAGTTTAATAGTCTATTAACAAATAAATAAAAAAATAAAAAACACTGAACATCCTCATTCCAGTAGTAGTGGAGTGTAATGTATTTAACCTGATATTTATTTATTTTGTTCATTAACGCCCGAGGGGCATTTATAAAAACCATACAGGCTGCTTAAAAATAAAACTCAAATAAGTAAATAAGTAAAAAAATCAGAAAAAAACAGCGTGAAATTATGAAAGATATGATAAAAAGTTAAATAAAGTAAAAAGACTGAAGGCCGACACAAAAAACAATAAGTATATAAACAAAACATGCAAAGATATAAAATAATTCAATGAATTCTGTAAAGCAAACAAAGGAAATAAAGTCTTACGGTATTTGCAGTCAACACATTACCCAAATAGGTTAAATAACCCGCAAAGTAATGCCGACTACAACGAGTAAATTTAGTTTTTTTATTTTTTTATTTGTGAATTGACTATTAAATAAAGCCATTTTTTTAACTTTAAGTATCGTATTATCTGCGCTATAATTTTTTAAAGTTTTTTCAATTTTAAAATTACTCCGCCTATGACGTCACAAGTTCTCTACGGTGAGTCCTGCTGATTGGTGAATTGGCTTCCTGTAAACCAGAAATCTATCACAACACTATCATCGGTGGTTGATTCACAAGAACACGTAACGCCATTCAAAGCAGTTCATTTTTATTCGAACCATTTTTTTTACACATTTTAGAAAAACTTCGCCGTACATGCTTTCATTTTTACCGCGTGTAAGAAAACATTTTTTACATCCAATTTCCCGTAGCACTGAGCTTCCTCATTGCTGAATAAATAAATAATTCATAAATCAATTCCCCATTCATAAACGCCCGCATGACTAAAATGTATTTTAACAAAACACAATAACGTTGAAATATGTATGTAATGTGTTAGCTTTTAAATGTGTAACAAATAGGAACGGTACATTGATACTTAAAAAAACACAATATTAGTTTTTTTTTTACTATCGACATTCAGATTTCCAATGTAAGAATTTGCTTGAAAAATATTGAATTCATTATTTTTTAATTGATATGCTTGTTTTACATAAAACTTATAGATATTTTTAATTAACATGGATGTTTTGTATTGTACATATTTTTTACATAAACAACATGAACAAAAAAGTATTTTTGGATTATGCTGATTACAGAAATGTAATTGAAGCAATGAGTTTACTTCACCTTTTTAAATATCAATAAATTTACCTGGTTTAAAGTAGCAAAAAAGGTAATAATAAGAAAGGCCGTAAATTGGCAAAAGCGCTCGTTAGTCAAATAATAAGTAGGTAACTTTCAGATAATATTAATAATAATAGGCAACTTTCTAAAAACAAGTTGATATTACAGAGTATAATTTCATATTTAATACTCCCCTAAATTAAGTATTCCCGCAGGCTTTCGTATAAATATTTAATTGATTTACTACCTGGAATCGAGGGTTCATAAATAATACCCCGTAAGTAACAAAATAATTTACTAAAGAAATATGCCTTTGTTATGTTACGATGGGTTCATCTTTACTTAGAATTACTAACTATTTTTAGATGCTGTAATAACGTTTATAAAATCGTGAGTTGATTTTCCCTTTGTACTTTTAACAGTCCTAGAACTAAATTTCTAACTTATGAGAATAAAAATTTGTATGAAGAGAAATTAATAATAATATAGGCATGAGATATCTTTCAAATAAATACAGTAATTCAAATAGTTTCATCGGCCAATGGCTGGTTTCTTCTCTTTCGTGGCATTACATTGGTGTGCGTTTGAATAAAACACAATAAAATTTCATAATTATTTTGAATATACATTAATTAATTAATATAATCATTTTAGTAGCGTCTATTTACTTTGTATATTTTATTCTGTTTTTTATTAAATAATTACAATCATTGGAAATTATTTATAAAGCACCATTTGCGCGAAAATTCAACCGGTTAATGTGTCTGTGAACCAAGTAAATATACAATTTGTCGTAATCGTAGAACAAAGACGGATGTGCGAGAAATGCGACGTTGATTTTCTTTTATATTTGATCTTGAAAAGGTTTATGAAGGCTTTATACTCGTATACTAGGTTTGAAAAAAAAACGTATGTAACTAACCCAGTATCGAAGTATATATTTTTTTACTTATCGAGTTTTGAGATAAAGTGTCCATAAAAAATTAAAACCGCTCTCATGTAAAGTTGAAGGAAATCACATGCATCGTTGTTCTACGTTCACGACGAATTGAATTGCGCCTACGTTTCTACCCTGCTAGGTATACGTCATACTGTTGTTTTTTTTTTTTAAATAAAACAATGCTCATATCACAAAATGCAATGATTGTAAATGGTACTTCGTTGCAATATATTATATAACAATTTACGTTTAAAAGGAATTTTTTTGGCCGTATGGTAAATAGTGATCGACCGAAGTTTCGATTTCGGTCAGTTTGGGCCATTAAAACGAGTTTCGACCGCGGTTTCTGTTTCGGCCTAAAATTGGCCGAAACTTGGCTCAGCCGTAACCTGCGATCGGAATGTATCCGATTACGTTTGTACTTACGCCGTCCCGGGTGCATCTTATGGCTCGTGACTCTTTCTCGTGAGTTCTAAGATTTTCTATATTTATATATTTGTATTTCCTTTATTTATTTTCATTTAGGAAAAAAACAACAGTTTTTACATATATTGTATACAGAAAATAAGAATACATATGAACGAAAATTGTGAAAACAGTCAATAGAAATTTTCCACAGTGGTGTAAGCTATTGATTAAGTACATTATCGGTATCAAAATAAAAGCAATTTAACAATTGAGAAATGTTAGGCACTTCAAAGTTGCAAATAAAATAAAAATACATATACTTATATGCAGTTTTAAAAATAAAGTAAATAGAAACAAGATAAATTTAAATTTAAAGAATAAGAAAAGAAAAAAGTGATATAAAAATAATGTAGAAGGCACAAAAATATAATAATGAACATACGAGTACATACATAATTACTGACATCGTAAAACTAAACGGGTGTACTGTCCGTAAGGAATTTTCTATATTTCATATAGGAGAGATGAAAAATGTCTGCGTGACCGGAAAGAACAGTATTATAATAATGACATTCTCTAAAGAAAAAGTCGTTTTTCTTTGAGTTAGTCCTAGGTACTGGCAAATTAAATGTAGTGTGGAGTCTTGTTCTGTTGGGTACAAGATATTCTAAAGAACTTGTAAGTAAAGGACAGTCTACGACGTTGTTTATAGTTAATAACTTAAAATTCCTGTAGTGTACATTGAAAAACTGTTACATATAAGTTATATGTTTAACATAACAACGAACCAAAAAGCGCCTTTAACTTATTGAAATAAGTTTCTGTCGAAAATCTTGTTTCTGTCTGTCACCAATGGCAAATGCCTTTCAATTCAATTATTGCTTGTGAAAGCACGCACATTTGAATGATTTATATGAAAACTTGTTATGCACGCACAAGCAAAGTTTATTACATATTTGAATCGCCTGTGTATCGGTATTCATCCATAATATCAAAACAACAAGAAGTCATATTTTAGTATTTATCCCATGAAAATACCTTTTCAAAAAAGGAAACCTTCGAATTTATACATTTCGTTCGCAGGGCGAATCTCTAGGTAATCATTTTTTTTAAAAAACATCTGAAAAATGGTATTTACGGGTATCGGTTTGTTAGCCTTCAGTATTCCATTATTTACCCTGTAAAAACATCCTTTACCGCTAAGGGGAGCCAAATTCACGTTATTATTTATTTGGAGTTCTGTAAAAAGTTTTCAACATCAATGTCAGTTCCGACAATGTTTCCATAGTCACCGAATTTTCGGGGAGGTTCGAGAAGGTTCGGTCCGTAGATTGGGCTGCTTTGACAAACAAACATGAGCGGCACTTTCTATGAATCCTGTTGCGAACTTCCCCCGACCGGGCGAGGATCAAAGGGCTCTGTAATTTTCTCTCAGCGGGTAGCGACCTGCTTTAAACAGCACGTCGATTATCGGTTGTTACGCCCATGTCTGAAGATTTACAGTTCATAATGTCGGCCGTTAGATGGTGTTACGTGTTTTATGTAACGAACGTAATCCACAAAGGATTGGAGATATTTTACTTTATTTCACGTTCCCGATTTAGGTTGTATGAAATTATTTTCTATGTAATTTCTATTTTCGTTGGGTAAACGCCACTTTGTTTCGAGCATCAAAATTAGGTGTTCTGTTTCCAACTGAGGGGATTTATTTTATGAAACAACTACAAATGAATCATTTCTTTAAAAAAATATTTGCAAATATCATATTTATTTATTTTTAAAAACAACAGCCATTAAAACAAAAAAATTCAATATTATACAAATAAATCAAATTAATAGGCAAATTATAGTTTTCAAAAAAAAACATACTTATTTAAGGCCACTCCTTATTACTACACTTGAAAAAAATATATAATTTAAAATAAAACATACGAAAAGAAAAAGTTTTTTGTTAATCCGTTCTTAAAAAATCTTATCGCCAACGGATTCACACGAAGGAACCCCAGCGGTGCTTTTCACAACCGCACTCGTGGCCGTAAAAAAACACTTTTATCTCGCGTATTTTGTATGCAAATACGCGAGATAAAAGATTTTTCTACGGCCGTGAGAGCGTTTGGAATATCACCCCAGATTATTTTTTTAAACAAAAGAAAATAAATATAATTTGAAAGTTCATAAAAAAATATATACCTATTTGAAGTTTGTTAAATAGAGTTAGATTGAATTATTACTATTATTTGCAATTAAGGCTCTAGCATTTTCTTTGTAGTTGTTAGAGTGAGAAAATATATACCGATTTCATTAAAAAAATTGCTGTAAAAAACGGATGTAGTATTTACGCCTGGATCCAGATAAAATGATGTTATCTTTCTTTTGCATGTAGATGATAAAAGGTACGTTCAGAAGAAGTGTATAAACGTAATTATATATTATACAACATGGATACATAATAATGTTTACGTGTTGTTTTCATTAAACATTTTGTTTATGTAGATACCTAGCATTTTCTTTTCTTTTTTCAATAAATATTAGCGATCTTATAATTTACCCAAACAATTTGATTTTTGGACCTTTTTTTAGTCGTAAAAAAACCGTGTTAAAAATGAAAAACAACTTGTGGTGGAGCGGGGTTCAAACCTCGGACCTCCTGATTCGGAGTCCACGACACTACCCACGGGACCACAATTCGTCGTGAATTTAGTAAAATGATTTAATGAATGAAATAAAGTAGATACTAGTGCGATAATAGTGGGTAGATACTCTCAGAATTTAACAAAAAAAAAGATATTAGTAATTTTCTTGTTTAAAGTACTTGCGTACATACTTTTCAAAGCTTACACTAATGCAATAATACATTAAGTAGGCACATTAAATTATTTGTAAAGGCACATTTAGAGCAGATTCATCTTTAACACCGAACTTTTTGCTGTGATAATTATTTTCGAATCAACTAAATTTTACGCAGTGAATCTAATTTATAAAATGGAACAATTTTAACATGTATCGTGTATATTTTAGTTTACTATTGTTATTATGTATATTAGGTACGCATGAATTTGTTTTAATCACCATCATGGGCATGCGTAAAAGTAAAATCATCCCAGTATATTGAGCATGAATCCACGAAAATTTGACAAAAGTTCGAATAAACCTTATTTCGTTAAGATTTGTTAAATTTTTTAGCAATCACTCTGCTATGAGAAAAACATTATGGTACAATCGTTAACAAAACTATCAGTCAAAAGACTGCGTCTGATGAATTAACTTTACAATTTTTTTCAACTAAGTATAAGTTATGTGTGTTTTTTCCAAATAAATATATTTTTTTGCAAATTTTTTGGTCACGGTAGATTTCCATTATTTTACAAATATTAAAAAATATATGTATATTTAGCCAAGTTGGTAGTCAGATTTAGGAGTCGAAGTTCTATTTTATACTAAAGTTATTTTTTTCTTGTTTTCGTAAAAGCGGTAACAGTCAAATAATTATACTTTCGTTCCCATATAAACAAATACAGTAAATAAGAATAATAATAAATAAGGGAGAAATATTTATTTGGGCCTTAGTGCGCGTATTGCTTATTTTTTTTATCATTTTTACTCAATTCGTCATTAAAATTGAGTGCATGTTCATTTGTAAATCTCCTCTAAAATTAAATCTTAATTCAGTTTTACTCGTATGCACATAATTAATCAAAAATAATTTTTCAATTTACTTCCAAATTTATAACTGTCTTGATTTTATTTTTCCTTTGAGATGGGTTCAATAATATTAGGTAGGTACAATACATAATATCGTAAAAGAGAACTTATTTCGAAAAAACATCGTAATATTATGTTTAGTTAATAAGTGGTAGTATTTGTAAACTTTCTTAATTATCAATATGATTGCTTACTTGTTTACAGTAAATAAATAAATATTTGTACAATAATAATACTAGTGTACAATATGTAAGTATTAGTTTGGCCGTTGAAAGTGCAAGCAAGTTATTTTCTTTATTTTCAATCAAAGCAGCAATGGATCTCGTTTAAACTTTTTAACCTTTAAAGATTGAAACGTTATAAAATAAATCCCAATTTATGCAGTCCTATAGGTACATTTCAAAACATAAGCATTAGATTTAACTGTTTAAATGCCAAGAAGAATACCGAATAGTTTAATAAAATACAGAATTAGGTTCTATAAAGCTTAGCCTAGTTGCATAAAATATTAATAGACCAACATGTTTTAATACTTAGGAAAATAATATCTCGAAAAGATCGAACGACACAGATGCCGCAGCCGGTCTGTTAATTTGCATTTATTACAAATTATACCTCTTTTACCATTGACTAATTATTTTCCATACAAATTGCTTCAACATTTCCTATTCTACCTTACTGCCAGATATGGAAAGTTATGCATGAAATTCTCTTCTTTTAGGATTTTGATATTTACGCTACATATTATGTAAAGGATTGTTCATATAATAAAAGTATTGTATCAATATTCGGGGTAATAATGTTTTGTGTTTAGAATATTTTTATGTATTTTGTTTGATGAATAATCTTATAAATTGGTTTATAACTCCACTTAACATTTACTAACAACATTAACAAAATTCATTATTAACATAACATATTCATTAAGCTTTCAATATCATAAACTAATATAAATTTATTTTTTTAATACATGCAATACCAAATATTCAACTTTTTTTAAATAAAGTTTTAAGTGGTTACTTACTTTTCGTGTCTACAGACCCAATAGGGTCTTTAATTTTCATATACAATTTCAACAGTTTTGAATTGTAAAATCATACACATTGATAAAATATTATTATATTTTTTGGCACTTTCAAAAATTAAGCATGTCACAAATATAATTATTGTGTAATAACTTTCAGCTAATTTTACCACATTCATTGATATTTGAATCATTTTTATTAATAGTAGATTGTTGTTTCAATTCATACACTAGTTAGTTTAATTATTTTATTAGAATCTGTTTTTTATATAAAATTGAAAACTTTTAGCCGAGTTTCCGTGATGAGGGGACAAGTATTGACATCTCAGGGCCTTGGAATAATTGGCCTACGAGTCTCCGTTGATCGGTTCCCAAGATTAGGATTCACTCTAACAAGACAAGGCGGCTGGTAAGTTTTAAAACCATTTTCTGACAATGTGCTTAATGGTGTTCTCCGGGTTACTTATGAATTAATCTTGTGCAGGTTCGATGTTCTCGTGAATGGAGGAGGAGCCGTAACGCTGCAGTTCCAAAGGTCGCCTTTCCACCCTCTAACCCAAACAGTTTTTGCACCGTGGAATCAGATAGTCGTGTTGCCTCCCGTATATATGCAACTGAGTAACGAAGAAGACCGAAAATCCGAACCAGGGTAAGATATTTAGTATTTCGCAATCTCAATTCTCGTAAATCTTATTGTTTCCGTGACTGATTTTTTCATTTGAGTTCAGATAGTAATGATATTCTTGCACAACAGTTTCAGCATCCTGCCCAACCGTCAAATTTCCATGAACTTTCCCGGATTATCGTCTTCTATCTTTACGCGAGGAACTGAACCGTGTATGGCGCACGACCATGAACTACTTTCTCCGAGATTGGCAGGAACATGGGCCCCTCATACAGTCGGCGGCCAGCCTGGAAGAAGTCTTATACTTGCCGAAACTCAGGTAACTAATAAGAAAACTCAGTGATCTGAGTAAATATTTAAACCTCTCTCCTTTCAAATGTAAGTTCTTATTATGTATAAATATTTCAGTTTTATTAATCTAACTCAACTCGATTACAGATTGTTCAGGAGTCTATCCCGATACCTGGCTCCGATCTACACCTGATGTACCAGTCTTCACAAGCCTCTGGTTACTTGAGTACAGTACATATGAAACTAACGCATGATGTGATCCCACCAACACTTACCCATGTTCATGTAAAAGTGGAAATCGAGGGCTCCCTGCATGTCAAAACTTACGAAGCAGATCCAAATCTGACTCACACTTTTGCGTGGAATAAAAGAAATGTATACAAACAGAAAGTATACGGAGTCGCTCAAGCAAAGATATATATCGGATACCAGCACAGTACATGTCGGGAGCCTGTTTGGGAAACACAAACGGCAACTCTGCAAGGTTGTGACGTAGACATTTCAGACATCGGTGGTTGGGGATTGGACATTCATCATCATTACAACTTCCACGAAGGTATTCTTCAAAAAGGAGACGGTTCAACTCTACATTTGAAACAGTATCCTTGCACTGTCCAAGTTCTTATGGGAACCGGATTACAGAGGCCACTTTTGTGTCCGGACCATTGCAACGGTAAAGCCAAAGACGCTAGACTTTTGACTCCTGTTTCTCTCGCATCAGGACCTGATGGCAGTTTATACGTAGGAGACTTCAACCTAATTCGACGAATCAAACCTGATGGAACAGTTCACACAGTACTGCAGATAAGGTAATTTTATCAAATTACAATCTACTTTACATTTTGATCGAGGTGTATACTTTTTCCGATCGGTACTAATAGAATGATCTCTTTGTTCTAGCGCGACCCAAGTATCCTACCAATATTATCTCTGTGTGTCACCGGCTGATGGGCATCTGTATGTGTCAGATCCAGAAAAACATCAGATCCTTAAAGTTCTTTCACTGGACGATGTACGAGATCCTACAATCAATATGGAAGCTGTTGTGGGTAATGGGGAACGTTGTATTCCGGGGGATGAAACAAACTGTGGTGATGAGTCTCCAGCAATCAGAGCTAAACTGGCTCACCCGAAAGGTACATTTCACCCAATCACAGCTGAAAATTTATTTTTAGATTCATCTATTTGTGACAACAATAGTTTTTTCATAAAAAATTTCGGTAAAATAAAGAATTTAAAAAAAAATCGTACATAGTGAGCAATATGTAATAAATACGTACATTCCATTTATATCTTTAATGGCCTTTGTTTATCTGTGAGTGTCAGAAAGTTTTCAAATGAAATATTCTAGTATACATACTAACACAAATTGTCATGAGGAAGTTTAGCGATTTTTTTTTATAGACTGTCAAACTAAGCCTGAAATTTTTACTTTTATGAATCGTATTATTGGAGCTATGATTTTATTAAGTTTTGTAATTTTGAAATCACTCCACCCGTGATGTCACTAGTTGTGTCGATTAATTGTCCTGACATTTAAAAAGAGAACCCTGTACATATGAAAACACGCTAAACATGGCTCCTCGGAAACTGGAAATATATCAAAACACATAAGTTATTGGATATTCTAAACAGCTGTTCACTAAAAATGACACCATAAAGTAGTTCATTCTTATTAAAACATATTTTTTCATATGTTTTTTAGAAACTTCACTGTGTAATTGAATTTATGCCATTTAACATTTCAACGCACTTTACTTTGAAAGCTCACATGATACAATAATTTATCAGTTAATTAAATGTCTTTTGATATGGATGATGCGAAAAAATGAATACATTTTTCTAATATTGCGTTTATAATTTACTTTTAATTTAAGAAAATTTTTCCCTCACTAAAGACTCTTTCTAGTTTAGTAAATCTGAGTATCATAGAACTTTTTCTGCTATGATTATCATACTTGTGCGTGAATCTTAGTATTTATGTGAGAGGAGAAATATATCAACTCAGTAGATAATTATTTTACTTTTATTTTAATTAATTAATTTGTATGAAACATTAAAAAGGATTGCAAATTTCATATTTTTTCATTTTACGTGTTTCATCAACCATCCACTTGAATATAGAGTGAAAATAAACCACCGTAAATAAATTTGTATTAATACTCAGTACCTGCATAGTTACTTTAATATCTATTTTGATTGCAGGTCTTGCTATAGCTGCTGACAAAACTATGTATATTGCCGATGGAACAAACATCCGAGCCGTGGACCCGAAGGGAAAAATTCATACTTTAGTTGGACATCATGGTCACCATAACCACTGGACACCAGCCCCATGCAACATTGCTACCCCAGCACACCAAGCCCAACTCCAGTGGCCTACTGGGCTCTCTCTTTCCCCTTTGGATGGCTCTCTGCACTTTATTGACGATAGACTTGTCATGAAGCTAACACCCGATATGAAAGTCAAAGTCGTGGCTGGAACTCCGTTACACTGTCACAGAAATCCAAATAGTAATGAACTAGAAGGAAACGACAAACCGGAATATGTCAATGCTTCGATTGTCGAGAAAGTAAAACCCGAAAATGTATTGGGTACAGTCCTGTCTTTGGCTTTTGCTCCTACAGGGGAACTATACATAGCAGATGCTGATTCTAGAAAAGTGAATTCAATCAAATGTGTGGACACTTCAGGAAAAATTACATTGTTCGCTGGAAAGCAGCAATCAAAAATGAAGGATTCGACGTGCGAATGCAATTCAAGTTTGTCTACTACTATTAATCCACAGGCTCGAGGGACCCCAGACCAAGTGAATCCAAACTGTCCCTGCTCACCAAACTACTATGGAGAAGAAACAACCAGCAATGCTGAAACTCTCCTATCTTCCAATGCCAAATTCCAGTCAATATCAGCCCTTTCTGTTTCACCAGATGGAGTACTAAATGTAGCAGATCAAGGTTTGTATTCAACCATATAAAAAGTACCATACTTCAATATTTAAATTAATGTTAAAATGTATATTTATGTAAAAAAAATATTTGTAAAATTCTTTAATAATATGCATGCTTACACTTTCTATTATGTTGTATCCCAACTCAACATAGGGTTCTTGGCCTCATAGAGTTAGGAATATGTTGTTTTCTTTTTTTTTTAAATATGTATCTTTGTATAAATAAATTAATTAATCAATTAATCAAACACATTGCTAAGATAAACTAGGATCTCAGATTTTATTTAACAATAAAATTTGAGATTGTTTATCTTATTATATTCTATTCTACACCTGTTACAAATGTATGATTTTTTATTTCTTTTCTAGGATCATTACACATATTGGCACTAAAACATTATTTGCCGAATCATGATGAAAGTGGAGAATTTCACATTCCTTACCCACCAACATCTGAAATATATGTCTTCAATAGATATGGACAACATGTTGCCACTAAAGATTTAGCTTCTGCCAAAACCAGATATTCATTCCTCTATTCTAAAAATACAAGTTTCGGTAAACTGTCAACTGTGACTGATGCTTCAGGAAATAAAATTCAATTTCTCAGAGACTATAGTAATCTTGTCAGTTCTATAGAAAATACGCAAGACCACAAATCCGAACTAAAAATGTCAGGTGTAGGTTTTCTTACCAAATTGACTGAGAAGGGAAGGTCAGAAATTGAATTAGATTACGACAGTAATACTGGATTGTTAAACAGTAAATCTGGGGTAAGCCGAGTATTTTATATGCTTTTTTATTAGCTCATTTAATTTACATATTTTACTTTTACTTTGGATGTGATTCAATATGTTAAACCGATTACTTTTTTTATTTCAGGGTGGTGAAACATTTATGTATCAATATGACGATTTGGGTCGTGTCACTTCTCTTATAGTACCGACTGGAGAAATTATTAACATAGCATCAGGATTAAGTAAAACTCATGGTTTAGTGGTAGATGTATCAAATCCTGTCAAAGCTATAACAGTTAATGAAAAACAACATAATAGTGAACTCTTAATGCAAGGTCAAAACTCTAAAGCATTGATAATTAAAAATGAAGAAGAAACCACTAAAGCTTATATTTATGCAAATGAGACCCTTTCTGTCATAACTCCTTGGGGAGGAAAATTAGAGAGTTCCGCTATAGCAAAACATCCACTTCTTGAAGCAGCTCTCCCTGTTGAAGCAGAAATGTTGCGAATGTGGTCTCACCAAACAACAACATTCGGTGATAACCTCGTCAATACTATGACCTCTGGCTACAGCTTAGTGGGTGATGTGAGAAATCCACAACAAACACTCAATCGCGAGATTTGGGTCAATGGTTCAAAAGTTCTAGGTATAGAATTTGACCAATTCACCAGCAAAGAAACATTTTACGATCGAGATCACCAACCGATACTCATTATTACATTTGACCCTGCAGGATTACCACAATCATTTGTGCCGTTTAATGGGGAAGCTCCCCTAAATATATCTTACGACAGGTTTAATAGAATGGATGGATGGAATTGGGGTAGTTCTGAGGAAAAATACACTTATGACCGTCACGGGCTGTTATCTGAAATAACCAGTGTGCAAGATGGAACTAAAATTATATCTTATAATGACTGGAATCTTATTTCCAAAATAACCCTCGCTAGCCAGAGAAGATTTTCTTTGCTGTATGATGATGAAGGTGGCCTAAGGCAAGTAACTTTACCAAGCGGTACAAAACATTCATTCAGCATTCAACCATCTCTTGGCTTTTTACGTGTAACATATACACCTCCTGGATCATCTCGGTCATACCTACAACACTATTCTCACTCGGGAGCTCTCTTGCAAACAGTTTACCCGGGAGATGGAGCTCGCATTGTATATCGCTACCATGGATCCGGACGATTGGCTGAAATTGTGCATGGAGATGGTAGAACCGAAATATCATATTCCAAATCCTCCGGTATGCCCAGTGAAGTACTTCACACTGAAAAAGATATGGATTATCGATGGGATTACCAATATTTAGGAGGTTTACTTATTGAAGAAAGAATTGACTATGGTGCAAAAACCGGTCTTAGCAATGCCAAATTCTCTTATGAATATGATACAAATTACAGATTGACATCCATTCAAGGTCGCATTGGGGGTCAAACACTACCCACACATAATCTTGCGTATAGTAGCAAAACAGGTGCACCAGAACTTATCAGCCAATTTAAAATACTAAGACCAAAATTCAACGAAACTACTGTCTTTGATGGAACTGCAATATTTTCACGCGCCACTGATGACAGATTTTTGGAAAAACAAATCACAGTTACAATTCACAGAATGGAAGTATTCAGGATGGAATTTTCTCATGATTCTCACGGACGCATATCGCAGACTAGAACTTATACAAAAAATGTTGGAGTAAATACATACACCAATGTCAAGAATTATACCTGGGACTGCGATGGTCAACTATCTGGAGTAGAAGCTCAGGAACCGTGGGGGTTCAGATATGATGATAATGGAAATATGTTATCCCTTATGTATCGAGGGAATATCATACCAATGGAATATAACGCAATGGATCGTATTGTGAAATTTGGAGAAGGACAATATCGCTATGACAACAGGGGTCTTGTGACACAGAACGCCAGAGAAGAACGTTTTCAATATAATGCCAAAGGACTTTTAGTGAGAGCCACAAAAAAGGGACGCTTTGATGTTCGATATTATTATGATCACTTAGACAGGTAAATAATTTTTATTTCATTTCTAAATTAATTTTTAAAGATTAACTCAAGTTTTTGAAAGTACATAAATAAAAATATTAAAACTAATTTAATGTTTCCATTCCTTTTTAGATTGGCATCAAGAAAAGATAACTTCGGAAATGTTACTCAGTTTTTCTACACAAACCAAGACAGACCTCATGAAGTTGGCCAAATATATTCTCCAAGAGATGGAAAATTGATCACGCTCATATATGATGACCGAGGGCACTTAATATATGCACAGGTAAATAAATATATTTTGTACATACCACCTTAATACAATCATTTAAAAATTTATCCTTTTCATATTGCATTATAAGTCTTATGACTACGGAATAGAGTTTCAATAACTTTTCAAGTTTTCATATTTATATTGTAAATGTGAAAAATTTCTTAAAGTTTTAAATAAAACTTTGATTAATTATGGATCAAATCATAAATTCAATTCTTGTTCAATGTTTCCCCATCTCTATTTCAGGTTTATCGCCATAAGTATTATGTAGCAACAGATCAATGCGGAACCCCGATAATGGTATTTAATCAATATGGAGAAGGAATAAGAGAGATCATGCGATCTCCTTATGGACACATGGTTTACGATTCAAATCCATACATATACTTACCAGTAGACTTTTGTGGAGGCTTATTAGATCAAGTTACTTCTCTGGTGCATATGCCAAATGGAAAAGTGTATGATCCGTTGATAGGACAATGGATGTCTCCACTATGGGAAAATATAATACAGAGAGTGGCAAATCCTACTCATTTACATCTTTACAGATTTAATGGAAATGACCCAATCAACTTAAAGCAAGCTAGAGAAAAACCCACAGGTACCTATTTCAAAATCAAATACTTTTCCCAAAAATCAGATACATATCGCTCTTGCATTATGAACAAAATTTCAAACAATAACTATTTTTCCAGATCACTTGAGTTGGTTGTCACGACTAGGATACAACCTGAAAAGCCTCGCTCCTCAACTGTTTCCACAAGAACTACCTGGTGGATCTATTCTTCCACCGATTTCAAGACCTCCAACAATCTGGGGAAACCCTAAAGAATCTTGGTCTTTACAAGTCCCATCACTAATGTCAAATTCTCCGGCAGTAAATGTTGAGTCAGGATTTATTTCATTCTTATCACTTAGAAAAATGTCAGATGCTAAATCACTGTCATCACCTCCTAGATCAGCGCTTAAAACAGATGTTATGGATTTAGCTCCTAAAAAGATTGGTGCAGCATCTGAACCTCCCTTTGGGAAAGGAATTCTTGTATCACGCACCCCTCAAGGTCAAGCAATCGTCTCCAGTGTTCCTGCAGCAAATGCTATTTATCGAGATGTATATACTTCAGTATTTAATCGATCTTATATGCTTCCATTCACGTTTGTTGTCCATAGTGCTCAACAAGATGCATTTTACTTTGTTAAAGAAGAAAACTGGAGAGCCAATGAAGACAAACAACAGCTGAAACGTATGCAAGGTCAAGTAAATTCTACTTTCCACGATATCCCCAAAGAAAATGGCAGCGGTAACAACTATCTCGATGTTAAAATTCATGGTGCTAATGCTGTTATAAATCTGCGATATGGTACAACAGCAGAGAAAGAAAAACAACGTTTACTTCACCACGCAAGGTTGGCAGCAGTAAGGAAGGCCTGGCACAGGGAAAAGGAAACTGTTCGCAATGGCTTTACTGGTAGTGTGGAGTGGTCAGCCACAGAAATGGATGAAATACAAAAGCAGGGATTCGCCACCAATTACGAAGGGGAATACGTTCATGATATACAAACTTATCCTGAACTAGCCGAAGATCCTTTTAATATTCGATTCATCAAGAAACAAACTGACCAATCAAAGAGGAAACGAAGGAAAAGACAAACTAGAGATAGAGAGAAAACTCAATGCTATAAAATATGGGGGTTCAGGCACCCTAACTGCTAGTCGTAAATTCTAATTTCATTGAAATGACGAATTTATTTATCATGTTTTATCAAAAGACTTGATTTAAAAATTATTTTTGAAACAAACCCACTTTTCTAATGGAATATGAAGGAAACCAAAGTATATTTGTGTATTCAAGATGCCAAAATTGTGTGAGAACGAGTGAATGTGTATGCATGATATCCTTGTGATTAATTAAATTATAAATAATATATATATATTATAGTGAGTTTCATATAATTATGACTCTTTTGTTTCCACTTTTGTAAATATGAAGACCTTGTGATGGAGCTATACATGCATAATTATGTTTTATTAAAAATTTACTTTGGAATCATCAAAGTATTATATCAGTGGCTTTCTCCGTGTTTAGTAAATGTTTTTGTATGCATACTCGTACTTTTTTTAAGTAGATAGGAATATCATGTATTATAAAACAATCCTAAATGAATTTAAGAAAGTCAATTTTTCAATGCAAGTTCGCTAACCAAAGTGTGTATTATATTTTTTACCAGTAAAGCAAAATATTGGACAAACGTGCATGTACTTAAATTATTATTCAAACTCAAGATGTGCTATGTATTGTGAATATAAATC
Organism: Micrasema longulum; assembly: GCF_059751315.1. Taxonomy (NCBI): domain Eukaryota; kingdom Metazoa; phylum Arthropoda; class Insecta; order Trichoptera; family Brachycentridae; genus Micrasema; species Micrasema longulum. Next base: position 25,890 of record NW_028277528.1, on the reverse strand, counting down.
AAGTTTGAGGATAGGGACCAATCTCAGATGGAAGAGAGGTTTTTACCCTTCAACATTTTTTTCAATGAGAAATATGCATCTGAATAAGAATACCTAGGAAGTATTATAAAATGATTTATCATTTCATGAAGTTCATTGAGTTTTACTATTTAAAAAAAACATTGTTGAGTAAACAAAAAATGACGAATATTAAAAATACGTTTTTTCTTTTATATTTTACTTCAATAAATTATTTATATATTTTTAGTACCTATGTCTGTATAAATAATAATGTATTTTATCTATGTATATTCTATCGAAAATAATCTTTTTGAGGAAGCCACTGAAATGTATAAAAATATGTGTAAGAGTTAAAACTCGTGTAGATAGCATTTTCAGAAAAGAATTAATATAAATTAATAAATGGACTGATTTGTGTAAAATATAAATGATTATGCGTACGAATTTTATTTATTGATATTAACTATCTGCCAATGCTTTAACAGTGTCCATAATATGAATATAATATGAATAAACCCATAGAGCTGGAACTGACTGTGCCCAATTTATAGTAAGTACTTAGTGTAGGAAACTCGGGACAAAGAAAGATCTGGTAATATAAATATTAGCACCCAAAGCAACGGAGCATTCCTTGGACAAGAGATCACTCACTAAACTCTTATATTCCAAAACAATCCAAGATGAAGCCCATCGTATTATTTGTAGATTATTATAATTTACATTGTTGTCTATCGAAATATTTTCTTTAATTATTGTGTATATATTTGGTAACCAAAGCAAGCTTAATGTGAATAATTGTTATTTTTTTTATAAACACATTTAGCTTTAGGGACATTATTTATCACTTCAATTATTTGTTAGAAACATTATTTGATGTGAATGGGAAATAAACATAATTTACCCACTACATTAAATAGATAAAACTGTGTTGAGCATTGTTTCTCTATGTCAAGTATTGATGTGTTGTATTTACATTAATCACTATCATATTATGTGTTGTTAAACAGATATGTTACATATTAATAAATTATCATAATATTTATAAAATAAATTTCCCCTTTTCACACATTATTACCTACATGAAGATCATCTTGATTCTCCTACAAAAATAATAAATTAACAACTTTCCTGTGACTTTTCAAAAGTGATTTTTCAAAGCCTCCTGTATTTATTTGTACACTTTCTGTCCATCCAGTTACGATAAGTGTATTTAGGTTTGGTCTAAGCTGTCCAATTCATTGTCACCATAACTTAACTATAATAGAGAGTATTATATGTAAGTGTTTTAAATATATATATATTAACAAAATAAATTTGTTTTATATAAATAAACAATTGTTTTATTTCATGTTTTTCTATATTTGTATTATGTCATTTTTAGGTGAAATTTTATGGGGTGAAATATTTATTAATTTTGCTCTTAAGACTGTAAGATAATGATCGAAAATTGATTTAAAATCATTTATTTGGATGCTAGTTTAGTTTATGTTTTCAAAAAGAGGAGAATATAATTCAGTTGAAAATGTTGGAAATATTATAAATAACTAAAACCAGGTTAAAAACGTTGAGATATAATATATAGAGACGACGCTCCTACAAATCTGAGCTAAAAAGTCATCCACGAAGGAAAGGGAATGGTCAGTGAGGAATGCCAAGTGTCATCACATCATATCACATCGACTTTGGCAAGCAAAACACATAGTAAGGTAAAAAGCACACACTGTTTATATCTGTCTAATGTGAGTTTTATTTAGTATGCTCTCCTCTCCTCCGCATATGCATCACATTTGTTTATCATTTTACTACATGTACTGAAAAATACTCTTGCAGACGAAGGAGTAGGATAACTGGCGAAATCATTTCGTTCAAAGTAGTTCGTTTATTATTTTTTTCGTACATTTTCAGAAAAATTGGCGGCAAAATTTAATGCTCCAATTTATGCCACGCGCAAAAAAACATTTTTTGTATACTATTTCCCTTAGGGGTTAAGTTCCTTATTAAAGTTCTATATTTTAGCATCGCCTAATATCAAACAGCCCTCATTTCTGAGTAAATTCTCAATTGACTGTACCAAATACCTACCACCCCCGGTAGCCCCCGAATGACTTCTTTCGTGAATAATTTTCTGTTTTCCAATGAGAAAACGAGTATCCTTATTCTTATTCAGAGTACCTGTCTAGCAGATCCATATTCTGTCGGCCTTGAGTCAACACCGACCAAATTATAGATCATAGATTAAAAATTTGAGTTCGCTATTCGCCACATTATACCCTCTATCACTTTTATTCGATAAGGATGGCATGTGAAAGAGAACAAATTGACACTATTCAAGACTAATTAATATAACCAGCACCCCATATGCACATGGTAATAAAGGTGACAAATATAATATAAATATATTTCTTTGAACTAATCGGTTGAGGAGGGACCCAAAAGTAACGGGAATCGCGCTGTGGTGGGAAGGGAGAGTGGGAATACCCATTTTTCAATCCGGTGTCCCTTAAGCTAGGGTTTCCTAGGACAGCGGTGCCCGTATTTTAACGGCCGTAGTGAACGGTGATGCAGTAGACAGCCGTCGTAACGTCGACTAGAGAGTGGTTTCCTAGGAAAACGGTGTTAAATGGTGTTGATAACACCGTTTTCCTAGAAAACCACACTCTAGTCACCGTTACGACGGCTGTCCACTGCATCACCGTTCACTACGGCCGTTAAAATACGGGCGCCGCTGTCCTAGGAAACCCTAGCTTTAGGGACACGTCTTCTGAGTTAGTGTGTAAAGTCTAAGTTCTGTTACTGTGAATTTATCAGTTCGTCTGTGGGAAACTATTTTTCCTTTTCGCAAACGTGATGGCCGATTGTCGAGAGCGGCTATGAAATTTTTCCTGTTGGAGAAATCGGCCGCGGAAACTATTGTAATGCTTAAGACTGCTCATGGGGATGCAATCCTAAGTAAAACCAGAGTCTACGAGTGGTTTTCACATTTTAAAAATGGAGAAATGTCAATTGAAGACCAACCTTGTTCAGGACGCCCCTCAACGTCAAGAAATGACAAAAACATCGAAAAAATCAATGCCCTCGTTTGTGAAGACCGTCGTCGAACCATTGATGAACTCTGTGAGATGTCTGGATACCATTGAGTTCAATTCAGAGGTTTTGAAAAGATTGAGGGAGAGTATCCAAAAGAAAAGGCCAGATCTTTGGCGCACAAGCGACTGATTCTTCCATTATGACAACGCGCCGGCCCACACCGCTCTCTCCGAAAAGCTGTTTTTGACTAAAAACGGCATGACACCAGTTGTTTACCCCCCCTACTCACCGGATCTAGCCCCCTGCAATTTCTTTTTGTTCGCCAGACTCAAAAGGAGGAGAGGAAAGTGTTTTGCCACTGTGGAGGAGGTAAAACAAAAATTGCTGGGAGGGCTAAAGAACATCCCGATAGGTGAATTAAAAAATGGTTTGAACATGGAAGGATCGTTTGCAGAAGTGCGTTGTAGTAAAAAGATAACATTTGGAAGGTGATTAAAATTTGGTGTAAAAATATTAAAAAATTATAAAGAAGTTAAGACGAAATTCCCGTTTTTTTTTGGGCCCCCTCGTATTCTTGTAAAAAGGATAACAACCTTTGAAAAAAGTAGATAAAACCTATATAAAAAAAGTATTAGCGATTTATAAAAATGACGCCATCTTAATGTCAGTAAACAGTTTTTTTATAAAATGGTCTAACATATTTGTACAAATAAAGCTAAATCTGTGTGTCCAGGTAAAATAAACTAAGTTTAAAAAAAACAAATAAAAAGTCACCATGTTCCACGGTAAAATTACCTACTGTCATTTACGAAAATTATCGTAAAATTACGGTATTTTACTGCGCCCTTTGGTAAAATTTTTCATCCATTCTGATAAAAGTATTAAAATTTTTAAATATACAGGCGGTAGGTATTACAAATACTTTAAACAGTGTACATTTTAATATAAAAATAATTTAAATTGACATAATGCTACTTCAGGTTAGCCTGCTTAACGAGGAATCAAGTTCTCGGCGTCTTTAGACCTCCGCTGCTAATTTAGTTGGTAGTTCATGTCACAACTACGAGATGCGAACCTGGCTTGTGAGGATGCACAGGAGCTGGCATCCGACCGAGATGCCTGGAGGATCTTTGTGAACACCATATGCTCCATCTAGATAGTGGACATGGAATGATGATGATGATGATGACTTTTGGTAGGTCAACTATCAAATAATTAGTAAAAAGTTAGTGCAAATAGCGCTTTTCCACTATTTTGATAAAATGTATTTGATGTTCAAACGTGTATTTTAGAAAGTATTGTTCCTACGAAAAAAATAATTTATTAAGATTTTAAAGTAAATTTTGTTTTCTCAGACTTTAGTATATTTTTTTCTATAAAACTTTCAGGGACGTAATTATACATAAAAAACTGATTTTAAGCACCATTTTTTCAAAACCGCGGCTTGAGCGGTAGTCGTTCAAGGTCACAAACTTAGGATTTTACCAAGGACCCTATGTCTACCGATCCTGTTTAGTTTCAAAACATAATAACCTTTTTTATGAAAAAAAGTTTAAAAAGTGCATCCCGGGTGACCTTGAATGTCCCATACTTCCAATAAATCTCGATATGTAAAGTATCATAAAACAAAGCTACCCGTATATGTAATACCTTTGAAAAATAAAAATTAGTTCGTCAAATTCGTTTCTTACCGAAAAATACCGTATTTTACCAAAATCTGGTAAAATTCCCTTAAAATAGCGCGGTAATTTTACCGCCTTGCATCTCTAAGCCTGCGTGATTTATACATTTTATGTGTCTTTTGTCTATGGTCTCATCTGTCATCTGCTTCGGCGCGCTTCGGTCTTCGGTCTTTGGTCTACTTCTACTATATCTGTTGTCTGTGCTTCTACTCGACTGTCAAGTAGAGATGAAAATAATCGACTAAATTTACTAATCGAATGAAGGAAATAATCGAATTAATCATTCGAATGAATCATTTATTTCCGGTGTACCATAGACAATAGACACAGAAATTTATTCAAAGACAAACTCCGTTTTTCGGGAGAAATATCCATGCTTTGGAAAGTACTTTTTTTCCTTTATAAGAAAAAGAGCCTTCTACCAAAATGTGATAACATCGGCCAAAAACAAGTGACATAGATTTACAAATTAAAATTAAAAACAACACAAATATAAAGGAATAACAATATGAACACAAGCAAAAAACAATACCTACATTGCATGAAAACTTAGAGTTGGTTACATTCTAGAACATTTTCAAATGTTTTGAATTTTTATTTAACTAAAACTTATAATATTATATGAAAAACATAAGTCACGTTCTGATAAGGATTTTATTTCTAGAAAGCCGGGACGTGAATATAAAAAAAGTCGTGAGTTTATTGTATGTAACCCTAATAAAAAAGTAATTCAAAAAAATATTTTTTTTCAAAAACAAATTAATACTGATTTTTAAACAAACAAATGGGAAAATGGAGACATGGTTTGAAAATACCACCCGTGGACCAAAAAATTATAAACCTACATAGGAGATGATTTTCACAAAAATGGCGCTATCTAAATTATCCGAACATTAGGTACGTCAGTTTGTTTTATTTTTAAGCATGGCAATAATAATAATGTAAACCACGATCCTTACTTTATGGTATTTAGAATATTTACATGGGTATAATTATAGTATGTGGTTATCATTACTTGACATAACCTAATATTTATCTGCCAAAGAAAGGATGAAAATTAAAATATTTTTGTTTCATATTTATTGTTTAGGTCCTTAGAGTATATACTTTAGGTCACGCATGTAAAACTACAATCAGCTGTTATTGTGTTGATATTTCAGATCGGATGGATTTGATATAAATTTTATTATTATTAAGTACACAAATAGGCTGGCAGCAGACCTATAAACAAACGTCACTTTATTTTATTGTTATTGTAAAATGATGCACTTCATATATTAATTACATTAATATACATTTTTATTTTATCTGTGCTGACATAACTACAAAAAACAAAATCATTTTATTTCAACTATCACGTCCGCCAGATCCCAGCGCCCATTACGTTTACGTAATAACGAATTAGTTGGCGATGAAAGTAGTCGGCGTAAAGCTCGCCCATTGGTCCATTTGTAGTCGAATGAATTTAACGCACGCCTATTGGTCTATTTGTAATCGAGTGAATTCATTAGTTTGGAAATTACTAATTCATTCGATAGTCGGCGTGAGACTCGCCTATTAGTCTATTGGTAGTCGAGTGAATTCATTCTTCTTCTTCGTATTTTCATGGCCTTTTCACATCTCAACTTGGGTGTTCTGGACAGTGTGGAGTATTTTTTTATTTTTTTTTTACATATATACACATGTGTTAGTAATATAATTTGTACAAGTTAGTATGTTAGTATTTAATATAATATATACATATAATAATAAAACATATTTACAGCTTTACACCATTTATAACTAGATATTTACATAGGATTATAAATACACGTTTATTGAGCGGGGACAGGAGAGTTAGAATATGAATAGGGAATGGGATATTAATATCAGAGAGGTCGGATAGGAAATCAGGATAACAATCATTTATGGGGCATCAAAAAAAATGGTTTAAATCTTCCTCATCTAGCTGACATTCGCAAATGGCAGAGTCCCGGACATGGATTCTGAACAGGTGAGAACCATTGCAGCAGTGCCCAATGCGCATTCTGCATATGGAGGATGTCTCAAACTTGTTCAGAATCACTTTGGAAAACCAAGGGTTTTCTGTTACATTTAGTTTCAGTTGGAAAAGATGTTTACCCTTGGCTTGGGAGGAGGCTACCCAATATTCTGAGTGAATTCATTCGACTACATTACTGCATTCGGGCTTTCAGTCGACTACATTTACCCATCGAACGTAGTCGACTACTTTCATTCGACTACTTACATCGGTACTGTCAGGTGTCAAGTCAATCTGCGAACCGTATAAACTTATAGGCCGTCCAGCTCACAGACTGTCCAGCTTATTGAAAAAATTTTAGTTATTAGTTTGTGGGTGCTCATCCTGGCTTTGATGTTTCTGCATTCTGACCTACGATTCTGACAAATAAATTATAATTAGATTATCATCTATATCATTTTAAGTTGGAGAAGGTTGGAGCAGTTGAAGTTGAAAATAAACATTGTTAATAATATTAATTTATAATATTTAGCATCATGATATGATAAAACAAGCGTATTCATAAGTTCAATAAATGTAAGCAATAAACTTTTAGAATCTAAATTATACATTAATTTTCCCCGATTCCTAGATACGATATGAATCACTACTCTAGTAAAAAACCTTTATTTGGCTCAATCAGTTTAGTTAATATTAAAAATAAAATAATTATTAATGAACCATTCAATCAGAGTGCTGTTTCAGTAAACTCAGTTAACTCAATTATCATAGACTCTGAAGATGATGAAGGAGTCAGCCAGTCAACGTCAGAGGGAGGAAAAACTTTTGCTTGCATTGACTTAAATAATGAACTGTCTGAAAGTGATGAAGAAAGAGATATGAAATTACCAAAAACAAGTGACTCCTATAAGACTGTTAATACTAGTGATAGCATGATTTGTATAGACTTAAATGTTTCTGACAGTGATTCAACACAAGACAAAATTCTAAATAAACTTTCTAATAAAACACGTGATATTAAATCTGATGATAGTGACGAAATTATATTTGAACCGTGTCTATCTCCAAACCAGGTGGAGGAAACAGGTGTTGGAAATGATTCATCAGTTATTGAAGATGTCGCAGAAGAGTTGTTAGTCTCTGATGATAAAGATACTTTTGAGCTTGAAGAAGAACCTGAAGAAACAGCCAATGAATCTATGGATTTATTAAAACCACTTTTTACTGTTGATGATATAGAACATATGAACAAAGAAAAAATTGAAAGTAACTGGGGATACAGGTGTAAACATTGTGATAAAGTGTTTTTGAATAAAGAAGAATTAAGAATAGAATACCAGAAGCACCGTATGGAAAGAAAAGAATTGAAGAAACAATATGTCCAAACTTGTAAAATATGTAAAAAACAATTTATGAATAATATAAACATGATATGGCATATACAGGAATGTACAGGAGTACAACAGGCTCACATGCGCATCGGAAGGTTTACAAGAAAAATGACGAGGCAGACTCGTAATAAAATATATACTTTACGTAATGCAGCACGCGCGTTGAAATAATACCCACTGGAAACTACTCAAACCAAACTAAAATGTACACAAACCAAGTAACCATTTTTACTGCTTTCTGCAGTCATTTGCTTCTTGGAAAACATATTTTAAGTTACCAAATGTAAGTATTCCATAGATCCATCTTATTAAAAATTGGAATAAAAATATGGATTTGATGCCCATAATTATTTTCTGTAATTTGCAAATGTTTATGAAGTTAGATACATTTTGATCTTCAAATAATTGTCTGAGATAGTGTATTAAATTAGCCTATTTTATTGAACATAAAACAAATAGGTACAAATATAATATGAACACACTTTTTTCCGTAAGCACCCATTGTGTTCTAGATAGCATATTCAGGAGAAAGTCAATTTCGATATTTTAGCCAAAAGACAATTTAAAAAATGTGATTTTTTTTATTTTATTCTCAAAAGAACTTTCTCCACGGAGAAATAAATCTTTATAACACGACACAATAATCGTTTCAGCTTAAAATTTAGAGTAAAATGCTAAATCTATGCAAATATTTAATAAATCAATTAAATTGGCTCTTGGCTTCATAGTTAATATATAAATTAATAAATAAATAAAATAAATAAATATAAAATATATAAATACATATAAAGAAAACTAGCCTAACTTATGTGCAGAAATTTATTTTTTTAATGTAGCAGGGACTTTAATAAGTTTACGCTGTTTTTTCGTGAAAATTAATACTTTATTTTTAAAATTGTATTGCTTTTACATTTTACATTTTTTTTTTTTTTTTGCACCACAACAGGCCAGGAGGCCTAATTACAGTGGTGAATTACATCACAGAGCACCCAGGCTTGAGAAAAATCACATTTTTAATTTTTGTGTTCTCACCGGGAATCGAACCCGGAACCTCCCGTGCGTGAGTCAAGCGTCTTGACCACTACACCACGGAGGCCGCCAAGGGGGAGTGGCCTGAAATATGCTAAAATGTGATATTTAAAGTACTTGTAGTAGTTCTAGCCAAATTTTAAAAATACCTCATCAAAATTTGAACTTCCTTCTAGGGCTCAATATCTTTTGTTTTTTTTATTTTTATCTTGTAAAATAGTGAAAAAAAATTCTCAAAGATCATGAAATCACTGAAAACAGTCATCGTTCGAATAGGTATTTAACGTATTTGTAAATATGATACGACCTTATTTTTTAGTTTATCGTAATGCTTAAACCTTTTTCTAAGTCTCAATATCTCGTTTTTCTTTACAATAAGTTTTGTTAGACATTATATCATATAAACTGTCGCCATTTTAAGGGTGTAAAAATCCTATACAAATTTTCATACATAAAAGCCAGATTACAAATGTCGATTTATTCACATTCCACTCACCAAGGACGATAGACGTCTCTGATACTGAGTCCACGGAACTTTTTTCAAACAAAAAAATATGGTATTTTTATATACATATACAACAAAACGCACAATGGGGAATCGTAGAAACATAATTGAAAAAAGCAAAAGCAAGCAGCATTTGAGACTTATTCACATCTCTAGTAGAAACAGGTATGTAATTTATAGAATATAAAATATTGCAAAGGTTTACGGGCCTTCTTTTTTTAACAGACTTTCGATTCGGAATTAAGTCAACAAAATATACACGTCGCGTGTTATGAAAAAATATATTAATTGCACTGCAACTATTGTGAAAACAAGTACAGATAAATATTTTTTTATGTAAATAGACTTATTTATCTATATATGTAATAATGAGATAAATAGTACCAATTTTGACAAATATTAACTAGTGTTGTATTTATATCAAACCAAATGTATTTTACTGTTTTAAAACATCGGTTGATAATTAAATTTGCGAACTCATGTACTTGCTGTAGCAACGCGCTAATCAGTGTACTATAAAGGTAAGCACCCAAATGTCCACATCGCACGCATCGAAAGGATCATATCAAATAGATTTTAGAGTTCTTTGTATAGTAGTCGTACAAGCGTGTCGCCCACTGATCCGTATCGGACGGACCACGCTTGTATAAATAACTATATAAAGAATTCAAAAATCCGTTTGACACGATGCGAACATGTGGACACTTAGATTAAGGTGGAAAGTATACAATTATATTAAACTTAGCAGGTTTCTCTCAACAATAAATAAAAAAATTAAACTAAGAGGGTTTTAAAAAAATAACCATGAAAATGTTTTATCTTCTGGAGAAATCAAAAAATCTATATGAATATATCTGTACCTCAGAAGCAGACAGATGCAAATCCAGAATTTGATGAAATGACATTTCGATTTTCTTATCCAGTTTATGATCATCTCCATTGATTTTGAAGAAATATAAGTTTTATAATGAAAGAACCAAAGTATTAAAATACTGAAATACAAATTAATGCAATAAATTATTAGAAATCACTTAGAGAAAGTAGATTCTTTTAAGATTTTGTTGAACATTTGAAATTTGGATTTGCATTTGTCTGCCTCTGAAGTACAGATATATTCATGGTGCATTCAGAAATAGCGCAAACTACATTTTATATACAATATAGTTTGTGTCATTTCTATGATTCGAGAATATGAGAACGACAAGGTCATGCCCAAATAAAGTTCTATCACATTCACTATACTAAATGGAATTAAGAATGAGGATAGTGAATCTATTCAATACAATACTCAGAATATTCTGTTTTGTATTCAAGTAGAACATTTGGAAACTAATGCATTTTGTACTTACCTGTTACATAAATAATTTAGATTTTTTTTATTTTTTACTTTTACTTTTAATAGAAACTTCGCTTAAATCTATCGGTCATTGAAACACGCATGTTTAAACTACCGAGGACACTGCATTTGATAGAATAATTATTCCTAAAGGCTGTATGAGAGCCCAACCCCACAGATTCATTATATTTTGCAACACAACCGGTTTGACACTGAAACATTTTTTTTATTTTTAAATTTATAAGTTCATTCAGAATATTTTTTAAAACATTTTTTTTTGCTTAACCTAAATGTCAATTTTGGGGTGGTAAATAACTGCCATAAGAACATTTAGAATCAAGGTTTAATCTGTGAGACCACAAAACTACCATGTCGTGACACATAACAATCACATTTTAATATTTTTATTTTATTGAATACTCCAGGCCAGTTTCTAGTTTTTTTAATTTACCTGACTCGGATAGTAAGCCTGTATCCAGACAGGAATTCATCTATATTTCATTAATTTATTATCGCATTCATTTTATTTTGTGTTTATTTCATCGACCTAGGAAGAAAATTAAAGTATTTTTATAAGATCCAAATTTGTATGCAAGATTTTAAAACAATTTAAGAATAAACAAATAAATATTTTTTATGTTTTACCGTGGCCTTATTTCTTTTTTGCGTTTAAAGAACCACGCCATAAATATTTTAATGAAAAAAATTATAGTTTAACTTTTAGTATGTCTTTTAATTTTGTGGACATCTATCTTGTACTGTGGTAGCCCATATTTTTGATATGTTTTTGTCAAATATAAAAACATTTTAATAAACAAAACTTTTTTATTCAGTTTAAATTAATTGTTTCCAAGTAACATGATTTACGGAGGCAAAATGAAATTCACAGTAGGATTGAATTAATTTTAATGCATGTTCAAGGAACAAAAACGTGAAATAAACGAGGGGATTTATGATAACTAAACGCTGCTGTGCAAGAAAATTATAATGGCATTTTTAATTCATAACAAACGGGAGTCGAAAGAGCATCAAGCGCGAGTAATTTCCATGCGACACAATTTACAACTCATGTGCCAATAAAATATTTGCAGTATTATTTTTACTGTATGTAGCAAATCAATTATCTCTGTTGCAAATAAAATCGACATTATTCAATAAATTTCATTGCATTTTCAAAATAATACAATGTTTGTATGTACTGTCACAAAGTATTATTATTGCATCACTTTATTATTTATGGTGACGGTAAACGTGAACAACTATGATTGATTATAAAAATAAAAGCTTTGTTGTTAGTGTTTCATGTTTTTTATTCTTAAAAGAACACAACTATAGTTTCAGGAGATCACTCCTATCGATGAGTGATACAAAAGTTTTGTATCACCTGTCGATGAGAGGAGTGCTCTTCCGAAAACTATAATTATTGTGTTCTTTTAACTCTTTATAGGACACATATTTTGTGTTAATTTACGTCTTGCAAACCTAATAAAATATATTGTTTTTTATGATAATTCATTATTATTGTATAACATTTTAAAAAGCTGAGTGGATGACTTATCTACCAGTGTACATTATTACGATACTCTTGTGACATGAGACTTATTATTAATATGAAATATATACTGTAAAACTTTTGTTATTCGGATTAATGAGTACCAGATTTTTTGATTTTGTAATTAATATAGCAAATAGGAATCATTGAAAACTTACTTAAACATGTCCAGCAAGGTTAATTGCACAATTAAATTAAAAACTTCTCAACATGTATCTTTTTTGGGTGATCCTGTGTAAGTTGGATTCATTCCTACGTTTCGAATACCAAAGAAAACACAATTTACCCTGAAGATGGCTCCTGCAATGGTAGCCGAAACATCGGAACGAATACAACTTACTCGGGATAACCCAAAAAAGATACATATTGATAACAGTGACTGTGAAAACCTACGCACTTATTAAAAACGTATCCTTTGATAGCAAACTGGGATATTCGGCAATCCAGATGACTAGAGTTCGGATAAATGAAGTTCTACTGGACCTAGATTCTGATGGTATATTTGTTCTAGGTGTCCTATAAAGGGTTGAGAATAAAAAACGTGTAACACTAATAACAAAGTTTTTTTTTTTTTTTAATTCATCATAAAGTGTTACAAAGTGAAGGCAGATTCAATAAATAATGTTAACTATGATTGATTTTATTAACAAAAAGATTTTTGATTCATACATATTCCTTTTGCGCGTTGTAAATTCTTTATTTTTATACCAGTAAAATTAAATATTTATAGTTTACTTAAGTTATACAAAATAATTTTGCAATACACTGTAGGTTGATTTGACAACAAGTAAAAGAAAAGAAGGTATTTGAGTCATACAGTACAGATCATAACAAAATTACATTTTGTCCAAATAGATTAACACAAATGTTATTTTAAATACACACAATAAATATTTTAAAGAGCTGTAAAGAAAAAACAATGAGGAATTTCAGTATTTAAAAAAATAAAAATAAGTACTATTTTCAAAACATTGATTTCTGTTTTTTGTTAGTGCTTACTTATAAATAAACCCACAGTGACATTAAAAACTATAATATTTATGATAGACAACAATGTATGAGAGCCTAAGATGAAGTTATCATATCCGATAAAAGTAAGTATTATAGTAATTTTACCTAAGAAAAGTAACAAATATCTTATTTTAAGATTTATTCACCGTAAAACATGTAACAGTTACATAGAAAACAAAAGTGGCCACTCTTATTTAAAAACTAGTAAACTGCCAAAATAGCTAATATTAAATGTCTTAAAAATGGTGATGTTTGGTAGAAAATAGGATAATTTGAGACCATGGAATTTGTTATAATAGCTTAGCACTAAAATAAATCAATAAATAACATTTTATTTTATCTAAAGGTTATAATATATACTATTACAAAGTCAGATAAAAATGTATTTTTTATGAATAATATTATTAGAAAGCTGTTTGAAATGGAAATTAATTTGAAAAATAACATTTCGAGTACATAAAACTATGCGCCTGTTAGTTTTCTAAAAAAATAGCATTTATATTTGGGGTATAAATTGCAAATATGAAGAAATTGTTGAAAAAACCTTGAGAGACTATTAAGTTTAAAACATTGTATTTAATACATCCTGAAATATGGCAGAAATATAGACATTTATTCCTATATCAAAGCCTCACATTTTTTCATTCTAAAATTATGTACCTTATATTAGATATTCTTAGAATTAAACGCCATCTATAGGAACTCCAGAAAATAATCTAAACCAATTGTAATATTTAAGCCGATAAAACTTTTTAGTGAAATGAAAAAAAATTACAAAATCTTATGAATGAACTATCTTTGAAAAACATATAATTTTTAAAAATGTAATCACAGACTCTTGAATGGATTCAAAAAATAAAATAGAATAATTATTTTTAAAGAATTACATAAAAGTTTTAGCAATGATAAGGACATTAAATAAATATAATCATACCTTAGCAATAAATTTATTTTTAACATTTACTAAAAACAATATTTCAAACTAACCTTATTTCATACATTTTAGTTCACTTTGAAAAAAATAAAGGACTTACGTAACAGAAAAAAAAAAAAAAAACTGATTTTCTAAACATTAAGTACTATCGGTCATTTACAGTGAGATGTTATATTTTTGGCGTGAAATAAATACAATTTTAAGTACTACATAATTTTAAGTCATATTAGTAACATTTAGCTAAATATGTTCTAAGAGTATATTTTTGTAAGTAAAAATATATTAGGATTTCTGTGAGTTCTAAATAAAAATAAGTTAACATAGTACAAATTACTTTATTTACAAAGAAAATAAATAAATTAACGATACAGAAATTCCCTGACAACCATTACTTGATATATGGGAATTTAGTGGCGAGCTACCAAATAGAGGTTTCGAACAACTCCAAAAGTTGAGAAGTAAAAACAGTTATCAAAAAGTATTGAAGGAAACATAGTTTATAATAAATAATATTTCAGTGAAGAGGTTGTTTTAGAAACTCATACATTTAGAGTTGTTGTAAGCGATATTTTGTGTTATTTTAACTGACAATCGAGACATATGTTTATACAACCTTGGCTTCTGATTCAAATTTCATATAAAGCACCAATTATTTTTTGCCTGTAAAATCGGAATATGTTTCAGTTGTAGACTGATAAACACAATATGAGAAGTCAATGTATAAAATTGCAAATATTGGTCTAAAATACAATTTTTGTAAAAAAATATTTACATGGTTTCAAAAAATGTAGACACAGATTTACTATAGTTGTAAACTTGTATGGTAATAATTAATTAGTCACATTATTGGCTAATGATTTAAGCTTTTATCAAAATAAATGATTTATCGTAAGATTCGGCCAAGGATGGCCATGGGTAAGTTAACTGTTTGGTCATCAATAATAACAATATCAAAGTTTTCCATATACTGTGGTAGGTTTCCTTCAGAGTTATGGTACAAGAATCCTATTTTTATTATAGCTTCACTGTGATCCATGCCATCAGCCATCCTGGCATCACCGATTGAATCTCCGAGAAGAATAATATTTTTTCGATTTTTTATAAGATCATAGTATTCAGTGCCTTTTATGGCGGTTTCGTTCTTGTTGAAAACATGAATTATTTCACCTTTTAAACCTTTTATGTTCCCATCATTATCTATGTTCAAAAAATTTGATATAACCTGAAAAACAGGTAATAGTTATGAAAAACAAAATAATATGTACAGATTACCTATGAAATATGATAAAAAATTTAATATTATTCTGAAAAACAAGCAACATTTATTTTTTTAATACATATATGTGTGTTTTCATCTTATGTTAAGGGGTATGTAATGAACACTTAAATCTGTGATAAGATATGCTTAAATCAATTTTTTTATTAAGCTAGTATTTGTATTATACCTAAAAATTCTTGACAAACACTCCAACTGACATGGTGAACCTTTAAGAGAAGGAAATGTGGAAGCTTTTTAGAGTTCACATTGTCAGTTTGGGGGAGGCTATTTATAGATTTTTCCAAACTTAGTTCAAAAGCTGTATTACTTCACAACGGCAATCGTCTTCTTTCTCTTCCCTTTGGTCATGCAGTTCACATGTAGGAGACTTATGCAAACATGACAGCTCTCCTCGATTTAATAAAATGCATATTATATATAGCATTGAAACACAAGCGGAAAATCTGTAGCGATAAAAGCCATCGCTGTATTCTTAGGAATGCGACTGGGGTACACTAAAAACTTAAAATTTTTATGTACATACATATGTGGGACCGTAGGGATAGGAAATCACATTATATTCAAGCAAACTGTCCTGCAAGAAATATTAACTCTTGCGAGAAAAATGTAATTGCCAAGCCTCACGTGCACCCAAAAGAAGTTATTTTTTCCCCCCTTAGCAAAGCTGGGTTTAATGAAAAATTTTGTCAAAGGTATGAACCAAGGTCGGGCCTTTAAGTACTTAAGAGACAAATTTCCTATATTAAGTGGGGCAAGAGTAAGGGAAAGTATTTTTGATGGGCAACAAATTTGACAACAGAGAATCCTGCTTTTGATAGAGTTTTGGCGGGGAAAACTATGGAATCTTTGGAAGTCTAAAAAGGAGATTTTTAGGCAACAAAAGATATGATAACTATACGTAGTTGGTGACAGTATTTCTGCAAAAATTCCATTAACTCGGATGCAACATGTCCCTTTTAATCAATTTTCCTGTCTCCTAGAGCTGTCAGTGATGATTACGGAAAAAGATTCCATTTGGATATTTCTGTAATACAAAGACATCAGGGCCATTGGAATGAAGCAATGCTTGCAGATTACTGCTGTAATGATGCTCCAGAACTCACAAAGTATTGCTAAATTTTGTTTGGGTAAATCAATTAAATCTATTATTTATTTTACTAATAAAATATATGTGTAATAGAATCAATTAATTTTATTTTATCTATTTAAAATTAAATTAAATGATTCTATTTCACAATATCGTCGGGTTTCTGGCACAAGTTGGTAACTAACATTTTACTAGTTGTGAGACATTGCACTTTTAAAGTTTAAAGCTCATCCCAAATCAACAATTCAAGTAAAACCGCAAGTTGAACATTTAAAAAAAAATGTATTTGTAAAATCTGAAATATATTTTTTTTGCTTTTTAAACAAAGATTATTTGACGCCATTTATGAAGATATCTCATTTATTGAAGATTTGTAGTTAACAACATGTACCAGGAACCTGACGATATAATATTTATATTTACTATGTATTTTCTCAAACTTAATGTATTGGGTAGGCAGGAAGAAAATGCCTAAGGGAAATATAATATCCGACCTTATGTGTATAAAAAATTACACAAAAATTTAAATAAATAAATAAAAATAAATATGGAAATGGATTTGATTTCGTGGACGATACCAAAATGCAAACATATCAGAAATGATTTTCTATGGGAACTCATAAAACAAGTTTAATGAACGTTTTCAAGGCAAGAACGGATAAACAAAATAAGATTACACAAACCAGCTTGATAAAATAAGGTCAGCTGACTAATATCATAACTGCATAAACATGACAAATATTTATGTTTATGCAACTGTTTGCAAAAATATCAAGTACGTTTGGCGAAACTAATTACCATTTCTACCGAAAAAAATATTATTGAATGTTACCTTGACATTAGAAGACAAATTGTTTGAATTTTTTAAAACAGCCATAACTGCATCTCCCAAACCAGCAGAAAATACCAGAACTGGTATTTTAGCATTTTCCAAGCTTACGAACATTTCATTTACACCGTCTCTGAAAACAATAAGTTTGAAATACAAATGTGTCAAAATCATTCCTTTATTAACTGATGCGCAGGGCATTACGACGGTAGACTAATTATGGTGTGCCTCGATCATTTTTATATACAAGATTATGCTTCAGGTACCGGTTCAGGGACTATGCAATATGCAGTGAATAAAAAACCTATTTTAAATTAACGTATTTCATTAAATCAACGTATTTCATGTCATCCTTACTGGGAATCAAACCCAGGAGTTCAAGAATGGTAGGCGAATGTGCCGACCACTACACTATGAGGTGGATTTATCTCCACTCGATTTTATTTTGCAGGATTTATGCTGAGAGTACCTATCGAATTGAAAACACTCATCCAGGGTTCTGGTTTTATTTCACACACAGAACTGTATTCTTCATCCTCCTGGGCATGGAAAAATATAGAAATAAAACCACTCCATAAAGAGCCTTTACCCTTAACCATTGACGTACGAATGTAGTGCGTTTATACCTTCGTTTTGCGCAGTAATCTGTCTTTGTCTGTAGTTTCTTAGTTGCCAGTGACACGGGCATAGCCTAGGAGAGTGGATGCGTGCAGCTCATCTAAACAGGTTAGTTCGACCACTTGACGTATGTGGTTTGTATGGTCAGTTTTACAGATATTAAAAAATTTGTTTGTGGGTAAAATAAATCATAAGCGTAATAGAAATATTACAATTACTTTTCCTCGACTTAAGTATTTCAAGAACTGAAAAAAAACAGCTATCCCACCCGAATTCCTTGACGAAAACCGCCAAGTTCATTAAACTACGTAAAGTCTTACGAAAGAACTTACGCTGCTGTCTTACATTCCTAAAAAGAAGAAAACTGTCATATACTTGAGGTATATGATGAAGAGAGCGCTGACCTTTCTAAAGGGATCCCTAAAATAATATTATTCTACAACTCATTAAAAAAAGGTGTGGATTCCTTGGGCGAAGTCAAATACAGATGTTCAAGAAGGTCCAGACAGTGGCTGCTGGTCATGTTTTTACAGGATTTTGGATGATGCTGTATCCAATTATTTTATGATGTCAAATTATAACTCTTCAGATCATTTCACATTTATGAAGAACTTTTTAATTTTTTAGCAATGCCGCATTTTGAGCGAAGATATGCAATACCACAACTTCAAACTCAAAAATCTTATGGGCATATCTCAGGGGAGGATAAAGCAACTGAATTGGATCATCAAAGACCTGAAATTTAAAAAATTGAAACCTTGAAAAGGTGTTACATATGTTTCTAGCAGAAACGACATAGAACCCATTACGAGTGTCAAGCATGTGGTCGGCCAGTCTGCTTACAGTGCTCAAAAGCGACCAGTAATGTGCTGTTAAAAAGTGCTTGGATTAGTGATTTGCAGAAAAGCGGATTAACATTTAATGAAAATTGCTACTACATAATAAAATAACAAAAAAGTTAATAGTTTTTTTAGTTGTTTTTTTTATTTTATTGTTAGTGTTTATTTCGTAACATCTAAGTTTATTGATAAATGGATATTTATCTTTGAATATGATTATTGTTTTATTTACCTTTTTGCATTATATTTCAATATATTGAAAATAATAAACACAACAATTATATTTAATAAATGTCCCAGAGGTCTCGAAAAAAACATACTTATGTCATTTGTACGTCAATGGTAGTGTTAAGGGTAAATTGTGACAAAACAAACCTTGTATGTAAAAAAATAAAAATAAATGTGAAACTATGAACTCACCGAAGATTCTGGGCTACATATTTTGAAATCGTATCGATCTCTTCCGCCGGAAAATGAAATCCTCTGAAATAAACATATTTTTAAATCACTACAACCCAAATTATTATCTATGAAATTATCATCATCATTGCCTTATCCACATCTTATGATGCATAGGGGACTGCGTTGAAAGTAAGCCCATATTATGAAGTTTTTCATAAATAAAAAAAAATATGCTCAGTAGGGAATTGAAAAAGCCAATAAAAGAAGAAGAAGAATTGAAGACATGAGTGGATAATGTGACAAAAACAAATGGCAAAGATATCTGGGGTTAAAATTTTGATAATACAACACCTTCATTCGCTCTCAAAATTGGTTTTCTGCTATCTTTTGATGGTGTAGTTGGTTTTATATGAAAGGGTTATACATGAAATCTTCATCTATGTATAAATTAAAAGTACATTTTTGTAAATTTGCAACATAACACCTTCATCCACTCACGTCTTCAATTATGATAATAATATAGGAATTATGGAAGAAAACGTATTTATGAATTAAAGCCAGTTCTTAATATATAGGCCATCGCCGGCTGCTATTCCAAATTTTTTTTTTTTTTTTTAAATAAATATTTGCGTTCTTATGATTTACCCAAATATTTAATTTTGAGGGCCATTTTCAACGAGTTGTAAATAACTCACTATTAGAAAATGGAATCAAGTTGGGGTAAAGTGGGATTCGAACCACAGACCTTTGGTCCGTGAGTCCGAGACGCTAGCCACAGGACCACAACCCAATCTCAAATGAATACGTGCGTGGGCAGTGAGCAAAAAGGGTTAACGCATATAGTAAGAAAATTTTAACAAATGGAGAGTTTTTAATTTGTGTTTTAAACATTAACATCAATTCTTAGTACGAGGATAGGCGGTGCCAGAAAAATTTGATAATGTCTGCTGCTCTTCCTCTCCAGTTCCTCACTTCTAACATTGTCATATCCGCACTAATGCAGTCCATTCATCGTATATTGGGTCTTCCTGGTCTTCGTCGTCCATTCTAATTATATGGCCAGCCCACCTCAAGCGCCCCGCCCCACCTTGATGGAGTTGATTACATCGGGAGCTCCGTAGATTTCATATAGCTCCCTATTGTAGCAAAGACATCAATGATTTTTTCTTTCACAGGGCCACAGACAAATCTGAGGATTCTTCTTTCGAAAGCTGCAATGGATTCCTCAATATTCTTTGTCATAACCCAGGATTCCGAGGCATATGTCAGAATTGGTTTGATCAGATTTTTGTGTATTATGTTAGTATTATTTCACAGATGCCTGCCAATATTGTGCGAAAAAGACAACTGCAATCAACAAAATCGAGGTTTCGCTGTCCCGTTTTCTTTTTTTTTGAGAAAGAGAATCAGAATAAAATTTTCTGTGTCCATACCTTTTTTAGGATAGTTCTAATTCGCATAAGAAACAGTTTATCAAAAAGGCAAAATGATAAGACACGATAATGGTAAATATCCATAGTATCTTAAAAAAATCATTGCTCTAGTGCCATAATCCAGGGAGAAAATATAGGAATACGTTTGAATGAAGAAAAGTCAGACCGCGTTTCCTTTTAGACAAAATACGAAGTAAGCAAATTCCCCGAATCAGCAGATAAGAGTTAATACAAAACGATACTGCAAGAAATTACTTTATTTGTGTAGTCATGCGACAACACCAGGGCCCCGATTACAATGGGAAGTTAACAGAGTTATCTTCGACTGTCTTTAAAGAAAAACCAATTATTGTGCACGAAAATGAGTATATTTGCATGAACATTTCAAGTATCTTCATCGGTAACCTATAATTGAACATGTTTAGAAGAAAACAATGTATGCATATTCTACTTTTCATACAGAAAACTTCATTTTACTTTGTAGATAAAATTGAAGATAAACAATAACTTCCCCTTGTAATCAGAGCCCAGGGCCTTTAATTGAAAGAATAATATAATAGATTATTGAACCTAAAATTTACAGCACAAGTTTACAAATTAGTTTATTTCCTTTAGAATTAATTACATATTTTAGTGTAATAAATATTTTATGTTATTTGTTATAATTATATACTTTTAAACTATATATTGTATCCCTCTAGATAAATTAAAGAAATGCATTGCCATTGTTTTTGGCCAGGAGTCATCTGTAGATACAGGCCTACTTAATTTTTATAAATTAAAAAGCATACTTACTTAAGGATATCGTTTGCTATACGATACCACTCAATCATGTGTGATGTCTTTTCTTCAATAGAGAGTGTTGGATCATTTTCTATTGGTTTATAAATGTCACATAATTCTTTGTCTTTTGTTTTGTAGATTTCAGGTACTGATGGACATTCACTAAACATACCTAGAAATTTAGGTAATATATACATATTTTTTAGTTATCATTGCTCATCGGCATTGTTTGGACTTCCCCCATATTTAATCACAGGCATTAAAAAAAATATAACACTTTTAAATATTCATACATTTCAATAGATGAGTAAATTTTTATCAGCGTTCATTGCAATATTTTATAATTTGTAACAGTCAAATTAAATATGAAATACTTTTTGATAGACACAAATGTATAATCTTACCAAAACTGCTCAAAAGCTTATTCCCGTTTTCAACTCTTTGTTTTGTCAAAGTACAATCAAAATCTGCAATAACTTGCAAATTGTCTTTTCCATCTTTTACAAGTTTGTTTATTTTTTGCTCGAGCTCTATTCTGTTATTTATTTTGACAAAATCAGCTTGCAATTCTAATATATCACTGATGTTCACATACATCTTATATATTGTTTAAACTATGTGCTTGATTTAAATTATAAATCCTAAAAAGACAATGAAGATCGTAAACACAAGCAGTTAACCAAAAATATACACAATAATAATTATTATAGTTGATGACAGCTGTCGAGCTAATGACAAAAAAATTTAATTTGACAGTGTGTTCAGTGACAGTGTTGTGGATGCTGTATTAAACAATATAGCGCGGGCAAATGAAGTATTACTTAATCTGAAACCTTGTATTTTAGCTAACAAAAACGCAACTAGAAGACTTCCCTGGGATTCAGATTTTCACCTCCACAAATACACTTTCGAGATTCAAAAATAAATGTTTTTATTTTATTAATGTTGCCATCAAATACCGGCAGACGTCAGTTCGTCGATAGCCATAGTAAAACATGGTAGGTAGGTAACCAAGGTATGGTAGCAAAAATAATGAACTCTTTTCACTAATTTTGCCACAAATTTGCATTCCGTGCACATATAATTTTTTACATGTGATTTTGATCAAAAGATCGTGCAGTCAATAAATATACACGCTTTTCACGAGGGATAGTATATTGTATTCCTCAATACCTCCATTCACCACCGACGCGACGTATATATCTAATAGGTATTACTTTGTCCCATTTTTTTGTAAATACAATTATGTTGAAAGAGGGCAAATGGCTTATTGTTGAAAAGAAATAATAAGGAAAAGATATATGCAGCTGTGGAAGCACAATTGGAATGCAAGCAATAAAGTGGTGCTATTTTTAATTTAGTCTACCCCTATAGCGTGGGTTAATTTTGTAAATTTTTATTTATTGTGTGCGACTAAAGTTCGCTTTATAAATGGCCACACTGAAGATTAAACGTCAAACAAATACAAATACATGGAAGCAACCATGTTGATTTTCATTTAGAACATTATGGTCACTTAAAACACTTAATCGGTTGAATTGGCCAAACCATTTTGGTTTTTTTTCTGTTTTTTTAATTAATTTATACATCAATTGACTTTTAATCATCAATGTAGTCATATATGGAGCAAAGCGTTGTCGCAAACAAAAAATAACAATCTCAAAATTAATCACTCTCTAGGGGGTAGAGAAGATTCAGAATACCACCCCAGCAGATATTTTTGTCAATCAAATCAGCTTTTATTATTTTCTTCTTAATAAATTAAGTCAATTTTATAAAACTGTTTTTATAGCACTAAACCTTATGTATTGTGTAAAATAGTCATTTAAACCAGCAATGACAAGTCATAAGCCCGGTAAATGCATAAAAAAGGTTTTTTTTCTCTCTGTTGCACTAAATTTCAATTTTAAGTAAATTATGCTGTAAATATAAATTAAGTACGTAATGATGATCCTCTACACCAATCATACTCAACATCAACTTGCAGCCTGCAAGCAGAGATAATGTAGAACTATTACTAGTTCCTGCAAGCCGCATGCGGCCCGCTAAGCTTTTCTCTGAGGCTCGAAACATTTTATCAACAATTAAAGAAGTCCCTACAAAATATAACACTGCACAAAAATATTCCTTCGTGCTGCTCACGTTGTTCGCATCAACGTATTTTTGTTTGCCTTCCTATTTCAAAATAAAGTATGCGGAAAACGTATACTTACCGATTCTCACCTTGATTACGTATTGTGGGTAGCACGAAGCAATTGTAAACCCAATTTGTGTAAAATAGTAAAAAAATATATCTCAGTATTAAATATCACACTATTTTTTTAAAAATAAACGCTTGTATACACGTTAGTTTAGAGTTTTATTTTTTTCTTTATTTTATTTTGAGGTACAGCATACAGACATGACAATACAAATCATATTGGCAAATACGCTGTTGTTAATGTTTCGGTATGTGTGATAAACGATAAATATTGTTATTTTTATATTTTGTTTTAAAAAATATTTGATGATTTATCAAATAATCTTGAGTCAAACAGGTTTAAGCAGTACTGATTTTCCCTAAATTAATTTTGCTTCCTAATATCAATGTAAAAAAATATTTGTTATTCTGTTGCGACCACTACTTGTACTATATAATCTGTGGTTGCGACCCGCGTAACTTAGCAAGCATAAATGCACGTGGTCCAAAGAAAAAAAAAATATTTAGTATAACTGCTCCAAATCTTCATCATCATTGATTCCTTTTCCGCACCTAATGGTGCACAGGGCACTGTATTGGTACACCAATCGAAGCGTATCTTGATCATTTTTGTTATATGAAGGTAAAATGATCAGTCCTACAAAAAACACCTTTTAAATAAATATTTCACACCTCTTGCATGGTAGGCAAACGCGTTGACTATTACACCACGAGGATGACGAAAACATCTTTATCTGTGATAAATAACTACATTTATGTGCGATGATTAACTAATTATTTGAGAATGTTAAAAATTATTTACATTTTGAAATTTTCAAACTATCATCATTCATTAAAATAAAACTACATATTACGAATAAAATGACACAATTATTTCGGAATAGTAATTAAAATCATTAAGTAAGTTTATTTTGTCTGTTACTAAATATGATTTGGCCCCGGCCTAAAAGTCAGCCTCAAAGTGTAGTGATCAGTGCATTTGCTGCCATGAAAGAGGTCTCGGGTTCGATTCCCGATATGGTTAATAAATTGAATGTTGATTTTATAAGGTGTTTTTACGTTTGAATATTTCAAAATACTGAAGCGTGCGACTGATTATCTTGCCTTCATGTAAGAAAAATGATCAAGATACGTTACGATTGGTGAACTATTGTAGTGCCCTATGCACCAATAGGAGCGGGAAGGTAATAAAGAAGAAAAATAATTTATATTAATTTTTTAAAATAATATATCTTTTATTCTCTTAATAATTTTAGCTCACCGACTTTGACAAAACATCATTTTTTGTATTTTATACTACCTACGAGTACTTTGAGTAATATTTTTACGAACTTCATATTTTTTGCGTATAATCAACTAAGCACAAGAACCGGTTTTTTGTTAAGGTATTTCGTCACGCTAAATAGCGTAAAATTATTATCTTGTTCTCAATAATTTGATCTCCATATCAAAGTCATTCGTTAAAATGACATAAACTTCGATTAAATGAGTTTAAAAAAAAAAACATTTGTGAGCATTTTTATCTTGCAGTTTCTGTTGTATATTACCTAAATGTTGCAATTTTGCATAGCACGTCCTTTTGATTTAAGCGTTTCGTTCAGGCAGTTAATATAATAAGTTGATACTAGACGTGGGTAAAACCCTGTCACCGAGAGGATACGTGTCACTCGATCTGCATCACCAAAGTGACCGAATCTTTTGAGTAGTTCAATTGAACGAATGTGTCTTTTGCTCATTCGGCTCATTTAGGTCATCATATCTCCTCATCTTTCGCATCATCGTATCATTTGTGTCTCCATATCTTTCGTGTTTTTCATGTCTCTAGTTCGTTTTGTTCTTTCGTTCGCTTGAGCCAAATGCGTACGAGCGGTGAGTAAAACAAATAATTATAAACCTTTGGCTGGTTTGTAAGGATGATTTTCTTTAAAGATTTGATAATATTGTTCTTTAGATATTATAATATCACAAACCC